>NC_044560.1:30682534-30781028 GCF_007565055.1 Rhinopithecus roxellana
CGAGTGGGTGCAAGCCCGTGGTGCCTGGCGATATTCCTTGAAGTGAAATGCGTCGGGCAGAGGTGGTGGCAGGGTCGTGAAGAGAAACAGGACCAGGAGGTTGCCAAGGGCTGGTGTCTGGCGTGCTCTCGTGTTTGGAGGGGTTGTTTTTACCAAGGAAGGGGGGCGGGGTTAGCCTCATCCGTAAGTGAGTGGAGAGAGGCACGGAAGAAAGGGCAGAGGGGCATCGCGCGTGGGAGCGCAGCCGTTGCAGGACACGCTGGCGCGCCCGGGGCGTAAGGAGGCGGCAGAGGCGAACGTAGCTACTGCTACGCCTTGGTGCCGCAGCAGCAGCACCAAAATGGGAGGGCGTGCTGCATGGGCCGGGAATCGAACCCGGGCCTCCCGCGTGGCAGGCGAGAATTCTACCACTGAACCACCCATGCACCCATGGTAGACGCCAACAGAGGCTGGCACAGCGGAACTCGCCACCAGCCGCCGTTCACTGGTCACCGCCTGCCGTGGGTCTCCATCCCACTGGGGCGTCCAGAGAGTCTGGCCCAATGGGGCGAGCAGAAGGGGAGGCTGCCGTCACGTCGAGGGACCTGGGGGGGCGGCGCGGAGGGAGCGCGGAGGGAGAGAGGCCGACTCCTCCCATCTTGCGCTTTCTCTGCCGCCCAGAGCCCAGAGACTGCCCGCCGGGGTCGCCAGGGGAAGGACCAGCCGTGGCCCGCGCGCGAATGCCCGTGTGGGCAGCTGAGCTGTGGCGGGCCTTGCTGAGCGCGGATCCCCGGCCCAGACCCAGAGTTTTTCTTCTGTGTTTGTTTTGTTTTCTTTGTTGTTGTTGTTTCTCCGGCCGGGCTGGCCTTCTCGCTTGTGTCAGCTGCGGGTGGGTGTGGGGGTGGGTGTGTCAGCGTGTCAGCGAGCGGGGGCGGCGATGGGGGACGGGTCTCGCAGCCGCCGCGTGCGGCTCAGAAACGCAGACCAAGTCCGTGGGCGCCTCGCTTCTGCGCTCTGACCCAGGCCACCGGCTCGCACTTGGGGTCCGGCCCCGATGGGCTGGTAGGGAGGCTGGAGCGCGAGAAAGGAGCGGAGGAGCGCTTTGGCAGAGCCGCAGCTGGCTGACCCGGGAGAAGGCGCGCTGGGTGTGGCTGGGACAGCCCAGGCCGCGGCTTCCCGCGTGGGGATGAGGTGTGGTGTGGCGCGGAGCTGTCCCGGCGGGGCCTGGCGTTTGTGGGCGCGTGACGGGGATCTAGGGCTTCCGCTGGTGATTCTTCGTTGGCTGTCTTTCCCGGTACGGCCTCGCCTGCCAGGCTGTGTGCAGGGATCCCGCTGCCTCTGGCCGGCAGGCGTCGGGGCTGCAGGTGGGCCGGCAGGCAGGTGTTAGCGGGAAGGGAGCACAAGTAGCGAGGTGGGATGGGCGACCTGCCTAGGGCGCGGGAGAGGGGAATGCGCAGGCGGGGTCCGAGGGGTCGGAGGAAAGGACAGGAGGTTGGATGGCGTGCCTCTGCTGGGAGAAGTGTGCGCGGCTCCAAGAGCGGGTCGCTGGCTGCTGTTCGGCGGTCAGAAGTTGGAGGGTGAAACCCAGCGGGCTGTGCACGCGGGAGGCCTCTGGGCAGCGCAGCCGCGATTCAAGGCGGCGGGCGGTGGGCGCTGGGCGCTGGGCGCTGGGCGGAGGCCGGTGGGAGGAAGGAGGGAAAAGGAGGAATAGGGGCAGAGTCTGGGCTGCGTCTGTTTGGGCGAGTGAGGAGAAGGCGGGCGGAGGAGATAGGTAGGGAAGAGCGTGGAAGGTGGTCGCGGTCGCTCGCTGTGTGTGGGGCCAGGGAAGAGGGCGTGTGAGGTGGTGGGGAGTGCGTCTGTCCGAAGGGCAATTGGTAGAGGGTCGTGGGCGCTGGCGCATGGTCCTGGGCTGTTTTCTGCGACAGCCGGCGGGTGGGCAGGAAGAAGGGAGGTGCCTGAGAAGCCGCGGCGTTTTGGAGGCTTGCTTCAAGGGGGCTGGAGTTTGGAGAGTGGGCAAGGGCTCAAGTCAGGAACCGACCAAAGGTTCTCCGGGGTTGCGATGGGCTTTGCCCTCCGGCGGGCGGGCCAAAAGGTCGGCTTGTCAGGAGTGGGATTCGAACCCACGCCTCCAGGGGAGACTGCGACCTGAACGCAGCGCCTTAGACCGCTCGGCCATCCTGACGGCGCGTCGGGGCGTGTCGCCGCTGGCCTGGCTGGGACCCCGCGCGAACCCCGGCGCCCTTGGCCGGCGCCTGTCTGGGTTCGGTGCGCAACCGAGGGACCGCGGGGGCGAGTGAACGGAGCCGGCCGGCGTGGGCGTGGACGCCCCCGCGTCCCCACCCCGGACCCAAACGGTCCGCGTCCGGCCGGCCGCCGCCGCCCGCCCCCGCGCCCGCGCCTCCGCTCGCGGAACCCCGCAGGGTGCGCCGCGCACCACGTCCTAGGAGCAGCAGCCTGGCTGTCTCGCCCGCAGCCTCTTCCTGCCGGCGGGATCCCCGCGTTGGAGACGGCAGACAGGGCGCAAGGGGAGGTTCCACGCCGCTCGTGTTCCTGTCGGGGTCCGGCTCCGGGTCCCAGTGGGACCGCAGGGTGCTTTGTTGGGTGTCGGGGCAGGCCGCGCCAACGGTGGCCGGTGGCGGGTGGAGGGCGAGCACGCGCGGGGCCCCTGCGGTGGGGGAGGGGATCAAGGCAGGGCTGGGCATCCGCGGTCGCAGTGGGGTCTGGCGTCCCGGTGACTGTCGCCGTTGTCCTCGTTAGTATAGTGGTGAGTATCCCCGCCTGTCACGCGGGAGACCGGGGTTCGATTCCCCGACGGGGAGGCAGCAGTCCTTTTAGGGCCGCCGCCTCGGACCTCGGACCCAGCCTGCGGGCCCTCCTTCTCCTCCCTCCGCCCTCCAGCTAGTCACAGGGCGCCATCTCGGGCCTGACCTGCCTGGCCCCTTGGCCCTCTGTGCCCTCTGGGCCCCCTTGGCCTCTTCCCTTTTCTTCTCCCCCGCCGCTTGATCGCCACAGCCGGGGAGCCTCCTCTGGCCCCCAGGGCGCCCAGCGAGCTTCCGGCCCAAAGTGGTTGTGGGAAGAGGCTTTCTGCCACCGCACAGGGCCCGGCGGCCGGTGGGAGGCGGAGGAGTTGAGGACCCTGTGGGCGCCGACCGTGTGCCCGCGGGACACCTGGTGGAGAAGGACTCCGGCGGCCCGCGTCGGCGAGGGATCGAGAGCGCCCCCAGAGGCAGAACGGGGGCGGAACGGGGCAGCCGCGCTCGCCTTGCACCGGTGGGGCGCGGGCCGGCCTTTGGCGGGGCCGTGGCAGCGCGGAGCTGCGGGCGGGCAGGCGGACGGACCGGACGTCGGGGCCCTGCTGCGCCCGGGGTGGGCGGCGCGCTGGTGGGAGCCCCGGGCCGGCGTGGCGGGGCTGCCCGCGCCGTGCGGCGTTGGTGGTACATGGTAAAACCCCATCTCTACAAAAATACAAAAATTAGCCAGGCATGATGGCAGGTGCCTGTAATCCCAGCTACTCCAGAGGCTGAGGCAGGAGGAGGCAGATGTTGTAGTGCATGGAAATCTCACCACTGCACTCTAGCCTGGACCACAGAACAAGACTGCATCTAAAAAAAAAAAGAATACTTATTTAGTGTCAAATCCTACTGTAAAATGGCAGAACTGTGTGTGTGTGTTTTGAAAGTGGAAACATGGGCTTCCAGTTATTTTATTATCTCTGTATGTGTATTTATTTATTTATTTATTTATTTATTTATTTATTTATTTATTACTGAGATGAAGTTTCACTCTGTCACCCAGGTTGGAGTGCAATGGCGCAATCTCAACTCATTGCAACCTCCACCTCCCGGGTTCAAATGATTCTCCTGCTTCAGTCTCCCAAGTAGCTGTGATTACAGGGCCTGCCACCACACTCGGCTAATTTTTGTATTTTTAGTAGAGACGGAGTTTCACCATATTGGCCAGACTGGTCTCAAACTCCTGACCTCAGGTGACCCGCCCACCTCAGCCTCCCAAAGTGCTAGTATTATAGTTGTGAGCCACTGTGTCTGCCCTATTATTTATTTTTTAAAGGGTTAGAAGGGGCTTCCTTGTGTTGAAATCTGCTGTTTCCAGAAGAAAAAAATAAACCTGGCCTGTTTTAGGATCTACCTATTTTCTTAAATTTTCCGTTTGATTATGTCACATTTAGCACAGGTGACTCATTTTGGTTTGGTTGGTCTGTTTGGAACTAGTATACAAGCTCAGTTTAGAATGATGGCCTCCAATAACTTTTGTTTTGTTTTCTTGAGGAGTCTCACTCTGTTGCCAGGCTGGAGTGGAGTAGCGCAATCTCAGCTCACTGCAACCACCGCCTTTTGGGTTCAAGGGATTCTTGTGCCTCAACCCCCCGAGTAGCAGGGATTACAGGCACACGCCACCACACCCAGATAATTTTTGTATTTTTAGTAGAGATGGGTTTTCACCCTATTGGCCATGATGGTCTTCATCTCCTGACCTCGTGATCTGCCCACCTCGGCGTCCCAAAGTGCTGGGATTACAGGGGTGAGCCACAGCCCCCCACCAACTTTGTTTTTTAAAACCCTCCCTTTTTGGTAAATTTCTTACGTAGGTCAGAGTGTGACCAAAACTCAGGGCCTTAGTGGCACTCTCAATTTCCATTATTTAGGGTTTTTGTCCTTACAATGTTATTCACAGGTTATGGTGTCTTCATAGTCACGTATATCTTTGAGTTTCTGTCAGTCCAGTCAACAACAGACTATTTGACATTCTAGAGATGACTGCATGTAAACATTTTTAATTTTTGAGAGAATACAGTGCAGTAGGGATACTAAAATTTTTTTTTTTTTTTCAGACGGAGTTTCACTCTTGTTGCCCAGGCTGCAGTACAGTAGCACAATCTCGGCTCACTGCAACCTCCACATCCTGGGTTCAAGTGATTCTCCTGCCTCAGCCTCCTGAGTAGCTGAGATTACAGGCATGTGCCACCACGCCCAGCTAATTTTTTTGTATTTTTAGTAGAGACAGTGTTTCTCCATGTTGGTCATGCTGGTCTCAAACTCCCAACCTCAGGTGATCCACCTGCCTCAGCCTCCCAAAGTGCTGGGATTACAGGTATGAGCCACCACGCCCAGGCTCGGAGACTACTATTTTGACTAGCAGGAGGATAATGCCAAAAATTGAAACAGGCCGGGCGCGGGGGCTCACAACTGTAATCCTAACACTTTGAGAGGCCAAGGTGGGCAGATTACCTGAGGTCAGGAGTTCAAGACCAGCTTGGCCAACATGGTGAAATTCTGTCTCTACTAAAAATACTAAAAATTAGCCAGGTGCAGTAGTGCGTACCTATAATCCCAGCCACTCTGGAGGCTGAGGCAGGAGAATCGCTTGAACCCGGGAGGTGGAGGTTGTGGTGAGCCAAGATCATGCCACTGCACTCCAGCCTGGACTACAGAGCAAGACTTTGTCTCAAACAAAGAAACAAAAAACAAAACAAAACGAAACAAAACAAAAAGTTGAAACCATGCTTCTTAGCCAAGGTCCCCATGAACAACCAACTGAAATCCAATAGATTAAATAATGAGCTAGATAAATGATCTACTCATTTCAACCAAGCAGCCTGTTCATTAATCCCCTACAACTGCATCTCTGTAATACACGATGTATTCTACCATGTGCAACTACAAGTATTAGCAACTGCACAGGTAGTTCTCTGTTTATCCAGTAAGTAATCAAAAGAAATTTTATTATTTAGCACAACTTTAATTAGAGCTTTTAATGCCTATTGTGTAACCGTAGCCTTTACATTAGAATCTGCTATAGAGCCCTATTTTGGGGGATAAATTTCTGACCATTGCTTCATTTATGCTAAGCCATGGAAAAAATGATCTAACAGATGATGCTCCTTCAGAATAGTAATGGCCTGCTGGCAGCGCTCTTTAACCTATTCTGAAGTGTGGGGAAAAGAGAGGTCGGCTTGTTAGTGTGTTTATATAGAAAGAAGTAAATTTAAAAGACTCCATTTGGCTCTGTATTTGAGATGCTGTTAATCTGTGACCCTACCCCCAACCTTGTCCTTGCAAGAGACATCGCTGTGGTGATTTAAGGTTTAAAAGATTTTGGGCTGTAAGGAATGCGCTTTGTTAAACAAATGCCTAAAGGCTGCTGGTGGTTAAAGGCCATCACCATTCTCTTAAATCTCAGTAAAAGAAAAACATCTGTCTCCTGCCCGTCCCTGGGTAAATGGAACATCTCCGTGTATCTGTATGTCTTACTGCTGATTTACTCCCTTATCTTTTGAGCAATAAATACTGAGGGAACTCAGGGGCTGGTGCCGGTGTGGGTCCTCTGTAAGCACAGCACCGGTCCCCTAGGCCCCGCTTTTCTTTCTCTATACTTTGTCTGTGTATTATTCTTTTTCTCAAGTCTCTCGTTGCACCTAACGAGAAGCACCCACAGGTGTGGAGGGGCAGGCCACCCCTTCATCTGGTGCCCAACGTGGAGGCTTTTCTCTAAGATGAAGGTACGCTGGAGCGTGGTCATTGAGGACAAGTCGACGAGAGACTCCCGAGTACGTCTACAGTCAGCCTTGCGGTAAGCTTGTGCGCTCGGAAGAACCTAGGGTAACAATGGGGCAAACTAAAAGTAAATATGCCTCTTATGGCAGCTTTATAAAAATTCTCTTAAAAAGAGGGGGAGTTAAAGTGTCTACCAAAAATCTAATTATGCTCTTTCAAACAATAGAACAGTTTTGTCCATGGTTTCCAGAACAGGGAACTTTAGATCTAAAAGATTGGTAAAAAATTGGCAAAGAATTAAAACAAGCAAGTAGGGAAGGTAAAATCATCCCACTTACAGTATGGAATGATTGGGTCATTGTTAAAGTAGCTTTAGAACCGTTGCAAACAGAAGAAGATAACATTTCAATTTCTGACGTCCCTGAAAGCTGTGTAGTAGATTGTGAAAAAGAGGCAGGGATACAATCCCGGAAAGGAAAAGAAAGTTCACACTGTAAATGTGTAGCAGAGCCGGTAATGGCTCGGTCAACGCAAAATGTTGACAATAATCAATTACAGGAGGTAATATATCCTGAAACGTTAAAATTAGAGGAAAAAGATCCAGAATTAGTAGAGCCATCAGAGTCTAAACCACGATGGCCAACTCTTACAACAGCTCAGATGCCTGCAACCTTAGAACCTCAAATGCAGGTTAAACAAGTACAAACTCCAAAAAAAGATCAAATAGAAAAAGATAGAGTCTCTGTCATGGCAATGCCAATCCAAATACAGTGTCCACAATATCAGCAGGTAGAAAGTAAGATCCAGCCGCCAGTAGCCTATCAATACTGGCCGCCAGCTGAACTGCAGTATCTGCAGCCTCCAGAAAATCTGTATGGACAGCCAGGAGCATTGCCAGTGCCACAGGGCAGGGCGCCATATCCTCAGCCTCCCACCATGAGACTTAATCCTACAGCACCGCCTAGTACACAAGGTAGTGCAATACATAAAATTATTGATGAGGCAAGAAAACAGGGAGATATTGAGGCGTGGCAATTCCCAGTAATATTAGAAGTAAGACCACCTGGAGAAGGGGCCCAAGAGGGAGAGCCTCCCGTAGCTGAAGCCAGATATCAGTCCTTTTCTATAAAAATGCTAAAAGAAATGAAAGAAGGAGTAAAACAGTATGGACCCAACTCTCCTTACATGAGAACATTATTAGATTCCATTGCTCATGGACATAGACTCATTCCTTATGATTGGGAGATTCTGGCAAAATCATCACTCTCACCCTCTCCATTTTTACAATTTAAGACTTGGTGGATTGATGGGGCACAAGTGCAGGTCCGAAGAAATAGGACTGCCAATCCTCCAATTAACATAGATGCAGATCAACTATTAGGAATAGGTCAAAATTGGAGCACTGTTGACCAACAAGCAATAATGCCAAATGAGGCCATTGAGCAAATCAGGGCTATCTGCCTTAGGGCCTGGGAGAAAATCCAAGACCCAGGAACTGCCTGCCCTTCATTTAATACAGTAAGACAAGGCTCAAAAGAGCCCTACCCTGATTTTGTAGCAAGACTTCAAGATGCTGCTCAAAAGTCAATTACCGATGAGAATGCCCGTAAAGTCATAGTGGAGTTGATGGCATATGAAAACGCCAATCCAGATTGTCAATCAGCCATTAAGCCGTTAAAAGGAAGGGTTCCCGCAGGATCAGATGTAATCTCAGAGTATGTTAAAGCCTGCGATGGAATTGGAGGAGCTATGCATAAAGCTATGCTTATGGCTTAAGCAATCACAGGAGTTGCTTTAGGAGGACAAGTGAAAACGTTTGGGGGAAAATGCTATAATTGTGGTCAAATTGGTCATCTAAAAAAGAATTGCCTAGTCACAAATAAACAAAATGTAACTACTCAAGTTACTACAACAACAGATAAAGGGCCACCTGGCCTATGTCCAAGATGTAAAAAGGAAAGCATTGGGGTAATCAATGTCATTCTAAATATGATAAAAATGGACAACCACTGTCGGAAAACGAGAGGAGGGGCCAGCCTCAGGCCCCGCAACAAACTGGGGCATTCAAAATTCAACCCGTTGTTCCCCAGGGTTTTCAGGAAGAACAACCCCCACTGTCGCAAGTGTCTCAGGGAATAAGCCAGTTATCACAATTCAGCAATTATCCCCCACCACAAGTGGCAGTGCAGCAGTAGATCTCTGTACTTTACAAGCAGTCTCTCTGCTTCCAGGGGAGCCTCCACAAAAAATCCCCACAGGTGTATACGGCCCATTGCCTGAGGGGACTGTAGGACTAATCTTAGGAAGATCAAGTTTAAATCTAAAAGGAGTTCAAATTCATACTGTTGTGGTTGATTCAGACTATAAAGGAGAAATTCAATTGGTTATTAGTTCCTCAATTCCTTGGAGTGCCAGTCCAGGAGACAGGATCGCTCAATTATTACTCCTACCTTATATTAAAGTTAGAAGCAGTGAAATAAAAAGAACAGGAGGGTTCGGAAGCACTGATCTGGCAGGAAAGGCTGCCTATTGGACAAGTCTGGTCTCTGAGAGCAGACCTGTGTGTAAGGCCATTATTCAAAGAAAACAGTTTGAAGGGTTAGTAGACACGGGAGCAGATATCTCTGTCATTGCTTTAAATCAGTGGCCAAAAAATTGGCCTAAACAAAAGGCTGTTACAAGACTTGTCGGCATAGGCACAGCTTCAGAAGTGTATGAAAGTACAATGATTTTACATTGTTTAGGGCCAGATAATCAAGAAAGTACTGTTCAGCCAATGATTACTTCAATTCCTGTTAATCTATGGGGTCGAGATTTGTTACAACAATGGGGTGCAGAAATCATTATGCCCACTCCATTATACAGCCCCATGAGTCAAAAAATCATGACTAAAATGGGATATATACCAGGAAAGGGATTAGGAAAAAATAAAAATGGCATTAAAGTCCCAATTGAGACTAAGAAAAATCAAAAAAGAAAAGGAATAGGGTATCCTTTTTAGGGGCGGCCACTGTAGAGCCTCCTAAACCCATTCCATTAACTTGGAAAACAGAAAAACCGGTATGGGTAAATTAGTGGCCGCTACCAAAGCAAAAACTGGAGGCTTTACACTTATTAGCAAAGGAACAATTAGAAAAGGGACACATTGAGCCTTCATTCTCACCCTGGAATTCTCCTGTATTTGTAATTCAGAAAAAGTCAGGCAAATGGCGTAAGTTAATGGACTTAAGAGCCCTAAACGCTGTAATTCAACCCATGGGGCCTCTTCAACCTGTATTGCCCTCTCCGGCCATGATCCCAAAAGACTGGCCTTTAATTATAATTGATCTTAAGGATTGCTTTTTTACCATTCCTCTGACAGAGCAAGATTGTGAAAAATTTGCCTTTACTATACCAGCCATAAATAATAAAGAACCAGCCACCAGGTTTCAGTGGAAAGTATTACCTCATGGAATGCTTAATAGTCCAACTATTTGTCAAACTTTCATAGGTCAAGTCCTTCAACCAGTTAGAGACAAATTTTCAGATTGTTATATCATTCACTACATTGATGATATTTTATGTGCTGCAGAAACAAGAGACAAATTAATTGACTGTTACACATTTCTGCAAGCAGAGGTTGCCAACGCAGGACTAACAATAGCATCTGATAAGATCCAAACCTCTGCTCCTTTTCATTATTTAGGGATGCAAATAGAAAATAGAAAAATTAAGCCACAAAAAATAGAAATAGAAAAAGACACATTAAAAACATTAAATGACTTTCAGAAATTGTTAGGCGATATTAATTGGATTCGGCCAACTCTAGACATTCCTACTTATGCCATGTCAAATTTGTTCTCTATCCTAAGAGGAGATCCAGACTTAAATAGTAGAAGAATATTAACCCCAGAGACAACAAAAGAAATTAAATTGGTGGAAGAAAAAATTCGGTCAGCGCAAATAAGTAGAATAGATTCTTTAGCTCCACTCCAACTTTTGATTTTTGCTACTGCACATTCTCCAACAGGCATCATTGTTCAAAATACTGATCTTGTGGAGTGGTCATTCCTTCCCCACAGTACAATTAAAACTCTTACATTGTACTTGGATCAAATAGCTACATTAATTGTTCAGACAAGATTACGAATAATAAAATTGTGTGGTAATGACCCAGACAAAATAGTTGTTCCTTTAACCAAGGAACAAGTTAAACAAGCCTTTATCAATTCTGGTGCATGGCAAATTGGTCTTGCTGATTTTGTGGGAATTATTGATAATCATTACCCCAAAATATCTTCCAGTTTTTAAAATTGACTACTTGGATTTTACCTAAAATTACCAGACATAAACGTTTAGAAAATGCCCTGACAGTATTTACTGATGGTTCCAGCAATGGAAAAGTGGCTTACACAGGGCCAAAGGAGCGAGTAATCAAAACTCAATATCAATCAGCTCAAAGGGCAGAGTTGGTTGCAGTCATTATAGTGTTAGAAGATTTTAATCAACCTGTTAATATTATATCAGATTCTGCATATGTAGTACAGGCTACAAGAGATGTTGAGACAGCTCTAATTAAATATAGCATGGATGATCAATTAAACCAACTATTCAATTTGTTACAACAAACTGTAAGAAAAAGGAATTTCCCATTTTATATTACTCATATACGAGTACACACTAATTTACCAGGACCTTTAACTAAAGCAAATGAACAAGCTGACTTACTGGTATCCTCTGCATTCATAAAAGCACAAGAACTTCATGCTTTGACTCATGTAAATGCAGCAGGGTTAAAAAACAAATTTGATGTCACATGGAAACAGGCAAAAAATATTGTACAACATTGTACCCAGTGTCAAGTACTACACCTGCCCACTCAAGAGGCAGGAGTTAATCCCAGAGGTCTGTGTCCTAATGTATTATGGCAAATGGATGTTACCCATGTACCTTCATTTGGAAAATTATCATATGTTCATGTAACAGTTGATACTTATTCACATTTCATATGGGCAACATGCCAGACAGGAGAAAGTACTTCTCATGTTAAAAAACATTTATTATCTTGTTTTGCTGTAATGGGAGTTCCAGAAAAAATTAAAACTGACAATGGACCAGGTTATTGTAGTAAAGCTTTCCAAAAATTCTTAAATCAGTGGAATATTACACATACAACAGGAATTCCTTATAATTCCCAAGGACAGGCCATAGATGAAAGAACTAATAGAACACTCAAAACTCAGTTAGTTAAACAAAAAGAAGGGGGAGACAGTAAGGAGTGTACCTCTCCTCAGATGCAGCTTAATCTAGCACTCTATACTTTAAATTTTTTAAACATTTATAGAAATCAGACTACTACTTCTGCAGAACAACATCTTACTGGTAAAAAGAACAGTCCACATGAAGGAAAACTGATTTGGTGGAAAGACAACAAAAATAGGACATGGGAAATAGGGAAGGTGATAACCTGGGGAAGAGGTTTTGCTTGTGTTTCACCAGGAGAAAATCAGCTTCCTATTTGGATACCCACTAGACATTTGAAGTTCTACAATGAACCCAGCAGAGATGCAAAGAAAAGCGCCTCCACGGAGATGGAAACACCGCAATCGGGCACCATTGACTCGCATGATGAATCAAGTGGTGATATCAGAAAAACAGATGAAGTCACCACACACCAAGAAGGCGGAGCTGCCGACCTGGGCACAGTTAAAGAAGCTGACACTGTTAGCTAGAAAAAGCCTAGCTAGCACAAAGGTGACACAAACCTCAGAAAAAATGCTGCTTGCAGCTTTAATGGTTGTATCAACGGTGGTAAGTCTCCCCATGCCTGCAGGAGCAGCTGCAGCTAATTATACCTACTGGGCCTATGTGCCTTTCCCACCTTTAATTCGGGCAGTCACATGGATGGATAATCCTATTGAAGTATATGTTAATAATAGTGTGTGGGTAGCTGGTCCCACAGATGATCGTTGCCCTGCCAAACCAGAGGAAGAAGGAATGATGATAAATATTTCCATTGGGTATCGTTATCCTCCTATATGTCTAGGGAAAGCAACAGGATGTTTAATGCCTGATATCCAAAATTGGTTGGTAGAAGTACCTACTCTCAATCCCACCTGTAAATTTACTTATCACATGGTAAGCGGAATGTCACTCAAACCACAGATAAACTATTTACAAGACTTCTCTTATCAAAGATCATTAAAATTTAGGCCAAAAGGAAAACCTTGCCCCAAGGAGATTTCCATAGAAACAAGAGATTTAGTTTGGGAAGAATGTGTGGCCGATAGTGCCGTGATTTTACAAAACAATACATTTGGAACTGTTATAGATTGGGCACCTCGAGGTCAATTCTACCACGATTGCACAGGACAAACTCAATTCTGTCCCAGTGCACTAGTGAGTCCAACTGTTGATAGTGACTTAACAGAAAATGTAGACAAACATAGGCACAAAAAATTACAGTCTTTCTACCCTTGGAAATGGGGAGAAAAGGGAATCTCTACTCCAAGACCAAAAATAATAAGTCCTGTTTTTGGTCCTGAACATCCAGAATTATGGAGGCTTACTGTGGCTTCATACCACCTTAGAATTTGGTCTGGAAACCAAACTATAGAAACAAGAGATTATAAGACATTTTACTCTATCAACCTAAATTCCAGTCTAACAGTTCCTTTACAAAGTTGTGTAAAACCCCCTTGTATGTTAGTCATAGGAAATATAGTTGTTAAACCAGACTCCCAAACTATAACGTGTGAAAATTGCAGATTGTTTACTTGCATTGATTCGACTTTTGATTGGCAGCACCGTATTGTGCTAGTGAGAGCAAGAGAAGGCGTGTGGATCCCTGTGTCCATGGATCGACCATGGGAGGCCTCGCCATCCATCCATATTTTAACTGAAGTATTAAAAGGCATTTTAAATAGATCCAAAAGATTCATTTTTACTTTAATTGCAGTGATTATGGGATTAATTGCAGTCACATCTACAGCCGCTGTGGCAGGAGTCGCATTGCACTCTTCTGTTCAGACAGTAAGCTTTGTTAACAATTGGCAAAAGAATTCCACAAGGTTGTGGAATTCACAATCTGGTATCGATCAAAAATTGGCAAATCAAATAAGTGATCTTAGACAAACTGTCATTTGGATGGGAGATAGACTCATGAGCTTGGAACATCGTTTCCAGTTACAGTGTGACTGGAATACTTCAGATTTTTGTATTACACCCCAAATTTATAATGAGTCTAAACATCACTGGGACATGGTTAGATGCCATTTACAGGGAAGAGAAGATAATCTCACTTTAGACATTTCTAAATTAAAACAACAAATTTTTGAAGCCTCTCAGAGTCACTTAAATATTGTGCCTGGAGCTGAGGCGTTAGATCAAGTGGCAAAAAATCTTTATAGATTAAAACCCATGACTTGGATTGAGTCTATTGGAAACTCTACTGCAATAAATTTTGGAATTATGTGTCTCTGTTTAATCGGTTTGTTTTTAGTGTGCTGGACCAGTCAAAAAATCCTGCACCAAAATCGAGAGAATGAACAAGCCTTCATCGCCATGGCACATTTATATAGAGGGAAAGGGAGAGAAAATGTTGCGGGAAGTCAGGGACCTTGAACGGAGGAACTGGCTGGAGCCACAGCAGAAAAACATAAAATATAAAGATTTCATGGACATTTTATTAGTTCTCCAAAATTTATACTTTTAAAATTTCTTATGTCTGTCTTGAATCTCTTAACCCTACCATTTTCTTTGTAAGCTGAGGAGGATATATGTAACCTCAGGACCCTGTGATGATTGCCTTAACTGCACAAATTGTTTGTAAAACATGTGTGTTTGAACAATATGAAATCTGGGCATCTTGAAAAAATAACAAGATAACAGCGGTGTTCAGGAAACAAGGGAGGTAACCTTGAACTGGCCGCCGGTGAGCCGGACGGAACAGAGCCATATCTTTTCTCCTTTTGCACACAAATAGGAGAGATATCGCTGAATTCTTTTTCTCAGCAAGGAATATCCCTGAGAAAGAGAATGCGCTCTAAGGGTAGGCCTATAAACAACCCCCTTGGAGGCGTGCCGCCTTTTACAGTTGAAGCCGAAGGGATGAAATAAGCCCAGGCCTCCTGTAGTGCTCTCAGGCTTATTAGAAAGAGGAAATTCCCACCTAATAAATTTTGGTCAGTCAGGTTGTCTGCTCTCAAACCCTATTTCCTGATAAAATGTTATCAATGACTATGCGTGCCCAACATTTCATCAGCAATTTTAATTTTAACACCATCCTGTGATCTCATCCTGCCTCCACTTACTTTGTAATATTCTATTACTTTGTGAAGTATATAATGTCAGTGTCATGATGACCATGGTAGTTTTGTTGAAAAGAAAAGGGGGAAATGTGGGGAAAAGAGAGGTCGGCTTGTTAGTGTGTTTATATAGAAAGAAGTAAATTTAAGAGACTCCATTTGGCTCTGTATTTGAGATGCTGTTAATCTGTGAACCTACCCCCAACCTTGTCCTTGAAAGAGACATCGCTGTGGTGATTTAAGGTTTAAAAGATTTTGGGCTGTAAGGAATGAGCTTTGTTAAACAAGTGCCTAAAGGCTGCTGGTGGTTAAAGGCCATCACCATTCTCTTAAATCTCAGTAAAAGAGAAACATCTGTCTCCTGCCCGTCCCTGGGTAAATGGAACATCTCCGTGTATCTGTATGTCTTACTGCTGATTTACTCCCTTATCTTTTGAGCAATAAATACTGAGGGAACTCAGGGGCTGGTGCCAGTGTGGGTCCTCTGCAAGCACAGCACCGGTCCCCTAGGCCCCGCTTTTCTTTCTCTATACTTTGTCTCTGTGTATTATTCTTTTTCTCAAGTCTCTCGTTGCACCTAACGAGAAGCACCCACAGGTGTGGAGGGGCAGGCCACCCCTTCACTGAAGAAGTTATTTTTAACTTATGAAGTAGGTTAAAAGCAGTGGATCGATATTCTGTTTCTGATATTATAAGGCAACAAATGTTTCATTAAAACTTCTCACCCACATTAGCCCTTCATCTTTTACCTATCAAGGTGAAAGTTTTGTTATATATAATGTTGGCAGCAAAATTCTCTACATGTAAGTGTACCCCATGAGTGCATACAAGAGATTACTTTTTTATTTCTGTTGTTCGTAGAGCCATTAGAAAACTGTGAATGAATTCTTATTGGCTGGATCCAGGTATGACAGTTATCACCATTCCTGTGAACTGAGTTCATATGAAAGAGATCAAATGAAATAATGAAATCCACAGGCAGATAGACCGGGCGGCACCTTGAGCCTAGCTAAAAGTTGACCCTAAAGGCAGACAGCCCGGGCGGCGCCTTGAGCCTAGTTAACAAGTTGACCCCGGACCCAACCGATAATGTTATCTATAGATTTCAGATGTTGTATAGACAAGCATTGTGAAAGTCCCTGTCTTGTTCTTTTTCTGTTCTAAATTACTAGTGCTTGCCATATATCTCTCAAACTTCCTGAGCCCAGTATAAACATATCCCTCCATATATCTCTCAACTTACTGGGCTCATCCCACTACATGTCTCCCCACCATATATCTCTCAATTCAAAGACTACCATATATCTCAACTTTAGAAAGACACCACCTGGAAAGTCCCCGATAAGAGCACAGTCGTTTGTGAGAGCGCGGGAACCAATAAAAAACTGCTAAATGTATAGACTTAAAATGTTAACCAATTGTAATGCTGTAACCTAGAGAATTCCCTCGTTCCTCTGCAACTTTACAAGTCCTGTTTACATTAGGCTACAAAAGGCAAGCGCACGCATTGTTCAGGGCCCTCTTGTATGTTGTAAAACGGAGGGACCAAGTTCGAACTTGCATTAAAGATCCTTGCCGCTTGGCTTTGACTCTGGTCTCTGGTGGTCTTTTTCGGGGAATAAAAGGTCTGGGCATAACAAATGGGGGCTCGTCCGGGATTCCCCCAAGCCCACCAGACCCCCGGTCAATGGATCTACTAGAATCGATCTGCTAATAGGTGAGCCGGCTCATCTATGTTTGTCTGTCTGTGTCCTGTCTGAATTCGCGGCTCTCTAAGTCCACCTGAGGCTGTTAGCCTGTCTGCATTCGCGGCTCTCTAAGTCCGCTCTGAATCAATCTGTGACTCGTGAGGTCTGAAGCTGAAAGCTGACATAGGTCCTGGCGGACGTGCTATAGGACAGCCAGCGGAGACCGGTGGGAGACGTCCCCCGGCTCTCATCTGGTTCTTGCCTGAACTCTGACCCAGATTTCTGGTGCGCGCCTGCGACTGACGTAAACTTGTTGTTGATATTCCAGCAACTCACTTTTCCCTTGCAGGACCTGTTCCAGCAACTCACTTTTCCCTTGCAGGACCTGTTCCAGCAACTCACTTTTCCCTTGCAGGACCTGTTCCAGCAACTCACTTTTCCCTTGCAGGACCTGTTCCTGGCGCCACTCTGGGCGCTACTGTTCAAGATGGGTAATACCCAGAGCACTCCCCTATCTCTCCTTACAAGTAATTTCAAGGATGTTAGGGCAAGGGGCCACGATCTTGGTATGGACATCAGGAAGGGAAAGCTAATTACTCTGTGCCACTCCGAGTGGCCCGCCCTTAACGTAGGGTGGCCACCCGAAGGGACATTCCGTCTCCCTGTCATCACTAAAGTAAAGTCCAAGGTTTTCCAGCCTGGGCATGATAACCACCCGGATCATATCCCATATATCCTCATATGGCAGGATATAGCCGGGAACCCGCCCCCTTGCCTGTCCCCTTTCCAATTAGCCTCTGAACCCTGTAAGGCACTGGTTGCTCGGCCGCTAAAATCCAAGCAACCGACTGCCCCCCCCATCCTGTTCTACCGGATAGCGAGGACCTTCTGTCCATAGAACCCCCTCCATACCCCTCCAGTCCTCAGGTCCCTGCCCCCCAGGAGGAACCGCAGGAGGGAGCAGGCGAACGGGAAGCGGTCGGCGTGCGTATACCCGCTGAAAGTGAAAGCAACTCCAAGGGGCCGGCGGGGCGGACGCGAGGGCGCACTTTGTGGGTTCCCCCTCCCCAGCCGCCTGACTCCACAGTGGCATTACCCCTTCGGGAGATAGGGCCCCCAGATGACACGGGAAGTCCTAGGCTCCAGTACTGGCCATTCTCCACCAGTGATCTATATAATTGGAAGACTCAGAGTGCTCGGTTTTCAGACAATCCCAAGGATTTAATGGCTTTACTGGATAGTATTATGTTCACCCACCAGCCCACTTGGGATGATTGTCAGCAGCTCCTCCGAATCTTGTTCACAACGGAGGAGCGAGAGAGAATACAGGTAGAAGCGAGAAAGCTGGTCCCGGGGGACGACGGTCAACCGACTGCCAACCCCGACCTTATAAATGCGACTTTTCCTCTGTCCAGACCGGCGTGGGACTACAACACGGCAGAAGGTAGGGGACGGCTACACCTTTATCGCCAGACTCTAATGGCAGGTCTCCGGGCGGCTGCTCGCAAGCCCACCAATTTGGCTAAAGTATACTCTGTTCTGCAGGGAAAGACAGAAAGCCCAGCTAGCTACTTAGAAAGATTAATGGAGGCCTTTAGGCAGTATACCCCTATGGACCCAGAGGCCCTGGGAAGCCAAGCAGCTGTTGTAATGTCTTTTGTAAATCAGGCAACCCCAGACATTAGAAAGAAGCTCCAGAAATTAGAGGGCTTAGAGGGAAAACAGCTTCAGGACCTTCTTCAGATAGCCCAGCGGGTTTATAATAATAGAGATACTCCAGATGAAAAAATGACTAAGGTCCTGGCAGCGGTTGTACAAAAAGACCATCTACAGCCAGAGAACACCCAACCTAAGCGGTCCCCCAGATATAACAACCTGAACAAAGACCAATGTGCCTACTGTAAAAAAGCTGGCCACTGGGCAAGAGACTGCCCCAAAAAGAAACAACAAAGACGGGGACCACCCCCTAGGTCTACACCCGTACTAGTCACTCAAAACGAGGACTAGGGAAGACGGGGTTCGGTCCCCCTCCCCGAACCCAGGGTAACCTTGCAAGTGGAGGGGTCCCCAGTTCAGTTCTTGGTCGATACGGGAGCACAGCACTCAGTCCTAGTTGAAACCGAAGGAAAATTATCCTCCAAGTCCCCGTGGGTACAAGGGGCCACAGGAATTAAAAAGTACCCCTGGACGACACAAAGAACAGTAAATCTCGGAGCCAAGAATGTAACCCACTCCTTCTTGGTTATCCCTGAGAGCCCCTGTCCTCTACTGGGGAGAGACCTGCTGACTAAAATGGGAGCACAGATCCATTTCCTCCCTGAGGGGCCCATCGTGACCGATTCCCAAAATCAGCCCGTGCCTGTCCTGACCATAACTTTAGAAGATGAGTACCGGCTCCACCAGGAGCAGGCGGCCCCTGACCAGGACATAGCAACCTGGCTTCAACAATATCCAGGAGCCTGGGCAGAAACGGGAGGTTTAGGACTAGCAAAGCACCGTCCTGCCTTGTTTGTCGAACTCAAGCCTGGGGCAGACCCCGTTCGGGTGCGTCAATACCCAATGCCCCTAGAGGCCAAGGAAGGAATTACGCCCCACGTCCCTCGGCTCCTCGACCAAGGGGTCCTTCGGCCCTGCCACTCACCCTGGAACACTCCCCTGTTGCCGATACGGAAACCTAATAGCGGGGAGTACAGACCTGTGCAAGACTTAAGAGAAGTCAATAAGAGGGTTGTGGACATACATCCAACTGTGCCTAACCCATATACCCTCCTGAGTACTCTAAACCCTAAACACCAATGGTACACTCTTGGGGCCCGTGCCAGGGGTAGTGGAGAATGAACAGACACAGACACGAAAGACAAAGACAAACAGAGAACATGGCGGCCGCCCCTAGGGCCTCCGCCTCACTTTATTTATACCCCACAAATCCCACGTCAGCAAAAATGACATAATACAAAACAAACTTTCTGCACCCAAATATAACCTACTGCTTAGTTCTTTGTTTCTAAGTTCTTTCTTATTTTGTCTGCCTTCTTGGCGCCTACTAGAGTTCATTAAAAGTTCAACTAGAGATAGTATCCTTGACTACTGAAGTTCATGGAAAGTGCAACTAGCTAGAGATACTGTCCTTGAGCCTTATCCATTCTCAGCATATTATTTTCAATGGCCCCTGCATTTCCCCCTTTTTTGTTTTGCCTCAATCTTAGAAAGGCAGTCCATACTTGTTTCTGGTTTTTCTTTTGTTTTTGGATGCGACGGAGGGAGCATCGGAGTATCAGGAGAAGTAGACTCAATCCAAGCGCCCAAAGCAATATACTTCCAGAGATTGTAGAAATCCATGTTTTTATCTGAGTCCATGGATTAAGAGCAGCAAGGCGTTGACCCATCTCCTGCATGGTAGCTGCTCCGGACAATACATGTAATTGTTGTTGAAACGCTACAGAAATGTTTCGAGTGAGTTCTTGGATGTTCAAACTAATATTTTTATGGCCTATTAATAATCTTTGGATTTTGGTCCAATTTTGAGAAACATTAAAAGACACAGGTGTTATGCAAAATTGTATGGAGTTCCAATCACATTGCAATGTTATTCGAGTACTGAGGACAGTGAGCTAATCTCCAAGCCACGTTAAGGCTTGTTTTATGTTGTCCAATCTTTTAGCGAGTTGAGAGTCAATGTTCCGTTGTTGAAGCCACAACCAATGAGATTGCTCATGCCATTGCTGCACAAATTTAGCATTTTGTATGCTTTGATGTAGCGCGAGTCCTGACACAGTTGCAGTGGAGGCAATGGCAACAAGGCTCATCACCAAGGCAATCATAAGTCCAAGGGCACGACGGGTCCGCTGAAGAGAAGTCCAAATATAAGTCTCAAGAGGTGATGCCCCCCATAGTCGCGTAAGGTTGACAGGTAACCAAATTTCCTTACGAGCCCTGAGGATATAAATATCCCCCGTAAAACTGCGCCACCAAGAATGATTGAGGCAAGACAAAAATGTACACGTATCTTTACAATTAACAATCCCCGTATCATTATCCCATGTTAAATGTCCTGCTAACAATAGGTAAGGCTTTCGGACACAAGCAATAATATATCGGGAGACATTCCGCCGTAATTGAATATGAAAAGGGTTATTCGGGTTAGAAAGATTAAGGGACATATTTCCCACAAAGGTACTAATGGCATCACCTGCAGCCAATAACTTCCAAAGATGACTTTGTACTTGTAAAGAGTATCTAAGATGAGGCATAGGTGGCGACAAGCCTCCTTCACGCCATACTAAAGTTTCATTGCCATTAGCAACAATACTTTTATTTACCCGGTGCCATCTCAAAGGTATGTGACTAAATTTTGTTTGAAAATCACCATGCACACTCCAATCAATTACTTGTAACCCATTATATTCTAATAAAATCCGGGGCTTAATTCCCCGACAATGTTGCCACTCCAAGACCTCTATATTAGGGGAAACCTCTGGAATTGGACAAAAAGGTAAAGAACTAGGGATAGTCTCATTAATATATACAGTATGATTATAATGAAAACTTCTAGTTACAATAATAACAGTATTAGCAGCCACATGGCTATAATTATAGCGAACAGCCCAAGCTTCATGCGATTTTTGGAAACAATGAGGACTATTTTCCATGCAAATTGGAAGTCCTTCCACTCCAAATTGGTATGTGCTGTTTATTATTTCCGTTTTCCGTTCTATGTTGTCCTTGTCCATATAGGGGGACGGCATCCAAGTAGTGTTATTGGTGAAAACCTTAACTTTTGCCTCCCCCCAGGCAACTCCCTGATACAAGGGTGGAAAGGGAATATAAGTCCAATATTTATACAAAGCCTCACTAAGGGAAATAAGTCCCCCGCTGAAACACATCCAACAAAGGAAGAGATGCATGCTGAGTCCAGTTTCTTTTCAACAGGGTTTCAATCGCCTTGTAGGAAACTACTCAGGTCCGCTCCCTGTAAGGATAAAAGCATAACCCCATCCCTGTTTTAGAATTTGTCCCTGTGTATACTTACCTTCTTCATTAGGATACCAAACCTTTAAATTATCGACGGGGACTATCGTCGAGGGAGGTGAGGAAAGATGAGTTACGGCAGCGGAGTCCTGCAATTGTCTCCATTGATTTAAAAAATTTAAGGTAAACAAAACCTTTAAAATCTGATTTTTGGGGGACTCATTTCCCCCTTTTTTGTTTTAGTAGTTGAGTTTTTAAGGTTAAATTTGTGCGCTCAATGATGGCTTGACCTTGACTGTTGCCCGGGATACCGGTGAGATGTTGAATATTGCATTGCTGTAAGAAAACTTATAATTTACGAGAAACATAAGCAGGGGCATTATCAGTTTTGAGTATTAGAGGAATGCCCATGATGGCAAAACAAGTTAAGAGATGAGTAATAACAGAATTAGCTTTTTTAGATGGCAAAGGAATTGCCCATTGAAAATGAGAGAAAGTATCAATGGTATGATGAACAGACTTTAATCGTCCAAAAGAAGAGACATGTGTGACGTCCATTTATCAGATTTGATTAACTTGAGTACCTTGTGGATTAAACCCAGGATGGAAAGATGGAATGCTCAAAGGAGCACAAGAAGGACAAGCTGAACGAGCTTGTTTATGAGTTAAAGGAAATTGTCGTTGAAGGCCAGAACTATTAGTGTGATGTAGAGCATGTTTTTTTTCTGTAGCCTGTAGGTGGCTGATTAAAAGTAAATCAATTTGAGCATTACCATGAACTAACGGTCCAGGAAGTTGAGAATGGAAACGAAGATGAGTGATGAATAAAGGAGCTCGACGTCGGCTCAAAGTAGAAGACAATAAAGAAAAGAGTTTTTGAAGAAAAGAAGTAGCACAAAGAGGTAAAGTGGCGTGAGAAATATAAGAAGTAACATAGACGGCGTATTGAGAATCACTAACAATGTTACAACCGGTGGAAGGGAAATTAAGTAAGACCCTGAGAATAGCAAACAGTTCTCCCTGTTGTACCGAGGGATAAGGGTAAACTGTAACTCGAGATTGATGAACACTTCAATATCTAGTTTTACCATTGCTACTAGCATCAGTAAAAAAGGTAGGGCCTTGAACAGGAAATAAAGATATGGGTGAAAAAGGCAACACAGAATGCTGTCTGAAGAATGAAAAAATTGGAGACTTAGGATATTGGGTAGAAAATTGTTTGACAAATGAGGCACAAGTAACTTGCCAAGAATCAGAAGTAGCAAGAAGATAAGTAATTTGACTATGAGTAAATTGAGAGATAATAAAAGAAGGGTCTTCTCCCCAAAGTTGTCGACAGCGATGCCGTCCTTTGATGATTAATTTAGTTAAACGATCAATATAAGTAGTCAAGCGGTTAGATGTTTTGTTGGATAGAAAAATTTATTTTAACGGTCGATTTGTTTGATGAATTATACCTGTAGGAGAATGTAAAGTATGAAATAAGTAAAAGGAAAGGGGAACGTTGGGAAGGATATAATGTAGACGAGCCTTTTGAAGTTGTTTCTCTACCAGTTGGAGTTTCTGTAAAGCCAAAGGAGTTAAATGACGTGAGCTGTCCAAGTGATTGTCTCCTTTTAGAATAGAAAAAAGATGTTGTAACTGATACGTTGGTTTTTTTAAAACAGGACACATCCAATTAATATCTCCTAAAAGTTTTTGAAAGTCATTTAATGTTTTTAGATGATCGTGTCGAATTTGAATCTTTTGGGGCCAAATATTTTGCGCTCCCAAGGTATAACCTAAATATTGAATAGGAAAATCTATTTGAATTTTTTTTGGGGCAATATTAAGTGAGTATAAAGAGAGTTGGGTTTGTAAGGATGTAAAAGTATCTTGCTGTTCTTTTTTAGTGGGTGCAGCAAGAAGAATGTCATCCATATAATGATATAAAAGAATAGAAGGATGACATTTTCAAACAGGATCCAGAGCTCGATGAACAAACTCTTGACACAAGGTAGGGCTGTTTAACATTTCTTGAGGTAAAACCTTCCATTGATATCGAGAAAGTGGCTGAGAATTATTAAAAACAGGGACAGAGAAGGCAAAGTGTTCACAATTTTTTTTTGATCCAAAGGAATAGAAAAAAAAAAATCTTTTAAATTAATAACCATAAGCAATCAATCTTGAGGAATCATAGAAGGGTTAGAAAGGCCAGACTGTAAGGATCCCATGGGTTGAATACATGCATTAATAGTACGAAGATCTGTTAATAGTTTTCATTTGTTTTTTATTTTTATTTATTTTTATTTATTTATTTATTTATTTATTTACATGAAGACAGGGGAATTCCATGGAGAAGTACTAGGCTTTATATGGCCTAAGGATAATTGTTCCTGAACCAAGTTTTCCAAGGCCTTAAGCTTCTCACGTGTTAAAGGTCACTGCTCAACCCACACAGGAATATTAGTTTTCTATGTCAAGGGAAGGGCTTGAGGCTGCTGAACAGTGGCTACATGTTTAAAGATTTTTTAAGAGGATTGTAGCCCATGCGGAACATCATATTCTTGGCAGAATTAGAGACATGAGGAATAGAAACAAAAGCTCCAAATTGTTGCAATAAATCTCGCCCCCATAAATTTAGGGCAATTGGAACAATATAAAACTGAACTTGGGCCACTTGACCATCCGGCCCTCGACAATTTAAAGATTGAGAACTTCGACACACCTCAGAGGCAGAACCTAATCCTGTAAGAGAAACAGCAACAGGCCGTTTAGGCCACTGAAAAGGCCATTGATCAGAGGCAATAATAGAAACGTCAGCTCCAGTGTCGACCAAGCCCTGAAAAATTTTTTCCTCCACTTTGAGGGGAAACAAAGGTTTCTGTTGAGTTACTAAAGTTTTCCAAAAAATATGTTTACCTGTACTTCCAAAACCTCCAGTTCTTTCTTGCCTCCGTGAAGGAAATTGAAAATAGGGTAGTACAAGGAGTTGTGCAATTTGTTGCCCCTTTTTCAGAAATATAGGTTTATGAGCCTGAGCCGTAATTTGAATTTCCCCTTTATAATCAGAATCTATAACACCCAAATGAACTTGTAAACCTTGTAAAATGCTACTACTTTGTCCTATAAGCAATCCAACAGTATGTGGAGGTAATGGCCCAAAAACACCTGTAGCCAATTTAACAACTCCCTTTTTTGGAGTAAGTTCAACAGCCTGTAAAATCGCCACATCAGCAGCGGCACTACCGAAAGTAGCAGAGAAAAGCTGAGCTAATGAAAATTGGGGGTTAACATTGGCTGACTGGTCTGCTGATGCTGGACCCCTGAGCTGACTGGAAATTGCAATTGAAAGGGGATTGTATTGTTGTTGGGGCCCCAAGCTGAAGGGCCCCTCTGCAAGTTTCCCGAGTTGGAAATGAGAGAGTTACCGTTTTTATTCACCTTAGAGTGACATTCATTAGTCCAGTGCCGTCCTCTACCGCAACTACGACAGGGCTCAGTAGGAAGCTTTTTAAATTTTACTTTAGAGGAGTCGCTTCTATTAGAGAACTTACAGCACTCCTTTTTAAAATGACCGGCCTTTCCACATTGGAAGCAAACTCCCTTTTTTCCCATGAATGCCTTAGATAAAGTTCCAGCAAACAACTGAGCATTGTAGGCAGCCCCTCCCACTCCTGCACAGGCTTTAATGAAATCTTCTATTTGTAAGTTTCCAGCAGCTTTTAAAGGACGCAACAGCCTCTGACATTCCTGATTAGCATTCTCAAAAGCTAGTGTGGTTACCAGGATTTTGCCTGCTGCCCCGTTACCCACAGTCTTTATTACAGCATCTTGGAGCCGAGCAACAAAATCAAGATGAAGTTTATTGGCACTCTGTAAAACCTTAACAAAAGACAAGGCAGCTTTCCCCGATGATTCTACTTTACACCAACCCTTTAAAAACAGTCCTTTAACTTGTGATAATGCCATATCATCGAATCCAGATTGAGCCGCTTCGGTAGCAAACTGACCAGTATCTGTCAATTGCTCCTCTGTTGGCCCTGGAGGATTTTTAGCAGCAATACGGCGGGCCTGTTTTTTAGCATCTTCCAGCCACCAACTGCGTATCTGAAGCCACTGAGAGCGGTCTAAAACAGCCTTCCCCAAAGTCTCCAAATCAAGAGGCAAAAACAAATTCTCAGAAGAGAAAGAATCTAAAAGTCCCATGACAAAAGGAGATTGAGGGCCATAATTAGCAATAGCTGCCTTCATTTCTTTAAGAAACTTAAATTGAAGAACATTATACTGTACATTTATACCCCCTTGAGGAAATTGGTCATTAGGACCAAAAGGTTGCCTAATAATGGGGAACAATTGTAAAGGATCCTCATCCTCTTGAGAATCCAATACCTTAATTACAGCTTTGGCAGTAGAAGCGGGAACACCAAAAACTGTGCCTGAACGAGGCAGCATTTCCACTGACGGTGGCGGTGGGGGAAAACTGTCCTCCTCCTCCGCCTTAGGTACTGATGGGGGTGGATAAACCACGGGAAAAGTAAAACAGGAGCGGGTGGAGGAGAAGGTTGGGGGGGAGATAACTGCAATTGTAAAATTTGTTGCAACAATTGAACAACCGGCTGCAGCTCCTTTTGAATCTCTGATTCCTTTCCATGAGACACATTATCACACAAAGGACCTTCTCCTTCAGTTATAGAATTATATAAAAGAGGGAAGGCGGCTATCGGAGACTTCAAAGACTCTACATCCCCGCCTTCTCCCTTTTCTGAGTCTGTCTCTAAGAGCTCCAAAGCCTGAGTAATAGAGGCACAAAGGGCCCACAAAGGTGCTGACATTACATCACCGCGCTAATGCGCTTGATGAAGGGTCTTAACAACCTGTTGCCACTCTCGCTTATTTAATTGTACTTCAGTTTGATATTGAAACCAAGAGCAATGTTGTTCCACATGAGCAAACAATTTCCGCAAAGTTTTCTCTTTTACATTAAACCCAATAGAAAGTAGAAGTCCTTGTAATAATCTTACATATTCCGAGGCCAAGGAACTGGAATTCCCCATAATGAAAGCTTAAGAAGGTTCCCCTTAATAATTAATTTCCGGGCTTTACCCGCTCCTAGGGGGTTCCCCTTCTTGTTCCCCACTACTCACCCTGTGCACCCTGTGCACCCTGTGCACCTTCTGCACCCTGTGCACCCTGCTCGCTGCGCCACTTCTTGGGGCCCGTGCCGGGGGTAGTGGAGAATGAACAGACACAGACACGAAAGACAAAGACAAACAGAGAACATGGCGGCCGCCCCTAGGGCCTCCGCCTCACTTTATTTATACCCCACAAATCCCACGGCAGCAAAAATGACATAATACAAAACAAACTTTCTGCACCCAAATATAACCTACTGCTTAGTTCTTTGTTTCTAAGTTCTTTCTTATTTTGTCTGCCTTCTTGGCGCCTACTAGAGTTCATTAAAAGTTCAACTAGAGATAGTATCCTTGACTACTGAAGTTCATGGAAAGTGCAACTAGCTAGAGATACTGTCCTTGAGCCTTATCCATTCTCAGCATATTATTTTCAATGGCCCCTGCAGTACACTGTTTTAGATTTGAAGGATGCCTTCTTCAGTCTGCCTTTAGCCCCTCAGAGCCAAAAGCTTTTCGCCTTCGAGTGGACTGACCCTGAAAGGGGCATAAGCGGCCAACTGACATGGACCAGACTGCCGCAGGGATTCAAAAACTCTCCTACCCTGTTCGATGAGGCCCTCCATGAAGACCTGGGTGAGTACCGACGCAAACACCCTAACATAACCTTACTACAGTATGTTGATGACCTCCTGATTGCTGCCGAGACCCGAGAAGCTTGCATCCAAGGGACCAAGAGTCTCTTACAAGCTCTAGGGAGTCTAGGCTATCGAGCCTCGGCAAAGAAAGCTCAAATCTGTAAACCAGAAGTAACATATTTGGGATACCTGCTAAAAGGAGGGCAGCGCTGGTTAACAGACGCCCGGAAGCAGACAGTTCTGCAGATCCCCAGGCCACAATCCACCCAACAAGTAAGGGAATTCCTGGGGTCGGCAGGATTTTGTAGACTATGGATACCTGGGTTTGCAGAGCTGGCTAAGCCCCTATATCAGGCAACACGGGGACAGCAGCCATTTAATTGGACAGAAGAAGCCGAGTCGGCTTTCCAACAGATTAAAACCGCCCTACTCTCTGCGCCTGCACTGGGACTACCTGACGTCACTAAGCCCTTCCACTTATACGTGGACGAGAGTAAGGGTGTCGCCAAGGCGGTGTTAACTCAGAACTTAGGCCCCTGGCGGAGGCCAGTCGCCTACCTGTCAAAAAAGTTAGACCCAGTGGCTGCCGGGTGGCCCCCCTGCCTCCGAGTGATCGCAGCCACGGCCCTAATGGTACAAGATGCTGATAAACTTGTCTTGGGACAAGAATTACGGGTTGTTACCTCACACGCCATCGAAGGTGTACTCAAACAGCCGCCTAACCGATGGATAAGCAACGCCCGACTTACCCACTACCAAGGACTACTATTAAATCCCCTTAGAATAACTTTCCTGCCCCCAACAACCTTAAACCCTGCCTCGCTGTTGCCCAACCCGGACCTGGACGCGCCGCTCCATAATTGCACCGAGATATTAGCTCAGGTGCACGGAGTTCGAGAGGACCTGCAAGACCACCCACTTCCTGACGCCGACCTCATTTGGTTCACCATGGGAGTAGCTTCGTACACCAAGGCCAGAGATATGCTGGAGCAGCGGTGACTTCAGAGACTGAGGTAATCTGGGCGGAAACCCTGCCCCCGGGGACATCGGCCCAGAAAGCCGAACTGATAGCACTCACCCAAGCTCTTACCTTGGGGGCAGGGAGGAAACTGACAGTATACACAGACAGCCGATAAGCTTTTGCTACAGCACACATACATGGGGCCATTTACAGGGAGCGAGGGTTGCTAACGGCTGAAGGAAAAGAAATAAAAAATAAGCAAGAGATCCTAGCCCTGCTAACAGCCCTGTGGAAACCAGAAAAGTTGGCTATTGTACATTGCCCAGGGCACCAGAAGCCAACCACTCCAACTGCTCAAGGCAACTTTCTGGCAGACCAAACTGCACGGAGTGTAGCGAAGGCTCCCAGTCAACTCCTTGCACTCCAGCTCCCTGATCCGGGCCCCCGGGACCTGCCGTATCACCCTGATTATTCAGAACAAGATCTCCAGTGGATCGACAAACTTCCCCTGAAACAGATCCAGAATGGGTGGTGGACTGATACTAATGATCAAATTATCCTACCAGAAAAATTAGAATAGCAAGTGTTAGAACACATCCACCGATCAACCCATCTGGGTGCCCGGCGGATGATAGACCTGATCAGACGCTCCAAGCTCAAGATCAGACGCATAGCGGAGACGGCCAGCAACATCGTGACGAGTTGCAAAGTCTGCCAGCTTAGCAACGCCTATCCCCAACCCCAGGCTCCTGCGGGTACAAGGCTCAGGGGAACCAGACCCAGTATCTACTGGGAAGTAGATTTCACTGAGGTAAAGCCAGGAAAATACTGATATCGGGACTTACTTGTCTTTGTAGATACCTTTTCAGGGTGGACTGAAGCATTTCCAACCAAAAGAGAAACCGCTCAGGTTGTAGCAAAGAAAATTCTGGAAGACATCCTCCCCAGGTATGGCTTTCCCATCCAGATAGGGTCAGATAATGGGCCGGCCTTCGTTGCTAAGGTGAGTCAGGATTTGGCTTCCATTCTTGGGGCTAATTGGAAATTACATTGCGCTTACAGGCCCCAGAGTTCAGGACAGGTAGAGAGGATGAATCGGACCTTAAAGGAGACCTTAACTAAATTAACTATGGAGACTGGCGCTAATTGGGTGGTCCTTCTCCCCTATGCTCTGTTCCGGGCCCGTAATACCCCTACAGACTGGGCCTTACCCCTTATGAAATCATGTATGGCAGACCCCCACCCCTAGTTCCCAGCCTAAAAGATGATCTGCTCAAATCTGAAACAGAAAATGTCTCTGAACTCTTGTTTTCCCTACAAGCCTTGCAGAAAATTCATCAGGAAATCTGGCCTAAGCTGCAGGAATTATATGAGACCGGACCTCCACCGACACCCCACCCGTACCAGCCGGGAGACTGGGTCCTGGTCAAGCGACACCGGCAAGAGACCTTAGAGCTCCGGTGGAAGGGACCACTTCAAGTACTCCTAACCACACCCACTGCCCTGAAGGTAGAAGGCATCGCGTCGTGGATCCACTACACCCACGTCAAGCCGGTGGACCCAGCCTCCGACCTTCTCGGACCCGTCACGATAGCGACTGAAGCACCGACCACGTGGACTGTGGACAAAGCTAAGAACAACCCCTTAAAACTCACCCTGCGCTGGCAGCATAGCTCACTGCAAACATGCAGCTAGGTAGTCTAACCCTAATGTTATTCGCCCTAGTGGCCTTGGGGGCAAACACAAAACCAGTCTCTAATCCCTTTGTCTGGAGATTCTGGCTTTATGAAAACTGAACCCACCCTGGGCAACCTCATAAGCCTGGGAAATTATTGGCCAGTGCTGATTGTCCCTCCTCAGGGTGCAGCGCCCCAATTTTGCTGAATTTTACTGGTTTTCAGATAGCCAAACCAGTGGCACCAATGATATGTTTTGAGTTTGATCAGACTAAGTACAATTGTAAACACTATTGGTGGCACCAAAACGCAGGCTGCCCCTACAATTACTGTAAAATGCACTCAGTCAGAGGGTGGAACGAGCAATCCGGGTGGAACTTCTACCAGCAGGGTAGAGGCGGTATCTATACTTGGATAGTTAAGGACCCTTGGGACCCCCACTGGACCACGCCTCAACATGGGGCTGTATACTATTCCTCTTCCTCCACGTGGCCTAGTAGTCACCTCTATCTGTGGCGTGGCCTAGTTCAAGTACTGCCCCTGGTCCATGGGGATATCCAGCGACAGGAAGACAGACTAGCACAAGAATTACACCCTTTCTCCTGGCTAGAAGTATTACAAGAAGGATTAGAACTTGCCAACCTTACAGGACTTCACAGCTTGTCTGGCTGCTTTCTGTGTGCCACCCTAGGGCATCCACCACTAACCGCTGTCCCTCTGCCCTGGGAATCCTTCACCCAAGCTAGGGACTTTCAGAATCTCACGGACGCCCCCATTCTTAATGTGCCACTGTACCTGAACCCTAGTCAGGAAAAGTTTCCCTACTGTTTTTCAGGCACTAACTCCAGCCTCTGTAGCATCACTGTGACGCCCCCTAGTACCTCCCTAAGAGCCCCGCCGGGCATATTCTTTTGGTGCAATGGAACATTATCTAAGCATTTACCTGGCCCCTCTGTTACCAACCTACTGTGTCTTCCTGTCACATTAGTTCCCCGGCTAATTCTACTAACTGCCGGCGAGTTCCTGGGGTACACCGGTAACTGGACTAGTACTGCCAGTCACCCAGCCCCTGGACCAAGACTTACACGAGCAATATTTCTCCCCATCATTGCGGGAATTTCCCTCACATCATCCCTTATTGCGGCCGGACTGGCAGGGGGAGCCCTAGGTCACACCCTCATAGAAAGTAACAAATTGTACCAACAATTTGCTGTAGCTATGGAGGAGTCAGCTGAGTCCCTTGCCTCCCTTCAACGACAGCTCACATCCCTAGCTCAGGTGACCTTGCAGAACCGAAGGGCCCTAGACCTACTCACTGCTGAAAAAGGCGGTACATGTATGTTCCTGAAAGAGGATTGTTGCTTCTACGTAAATGAATCAGGGCTTGTAGAAAACCGGGTCCAACAGCTATGCAAGTTAAGCACAGAAATGAGAAAACAGCAGTTTGCCTCAGCTGCAAATCAATGGTGGAATTCCTATATGTTCTCTCTGCTGGCCCCCTTCCTTGGACCCCTGCTAAGTCTGCTATTTCTGTTTACCGTAGGACCTTGTGTTGTCAACAGGATTTTGCAATTTGTCAGGGAAAGGTTTGACACCATACAGCTCATGGTCCTCAGAGCCCAATACCAACCTGTAGACGCTGAAACAGAATCAGACTTATAAGACCCAAGATTGGCTCCAGAGGTACTTGAGAAAGGGAGGAATGAAAGAGATCAAATGAAATAATGAAATCCACAGGCAGATAGACCGGGCGGCACCTTGAGCCTAGCTAAAAGTTGACCCTAAAGGCAGACAGCCCGGGCGGCGCCTTGAGCCTAGTTAACAAGTTGACCCCGGACCCAACCGATAATGTTATCTATAGATTTCAGATGTTGTATAGACAAGCATTGTGAAAGTCCCTGTCTTGTTCTTTTTCTGTTCTAAATTACTAGTGCTTGCCATATATCTCTCAAACTTCCTGAGCCCAGTATAAACATATCCCTCCATATATCTCTCAACTTACTGGGCTCATCCCACTACATGTCTCCCCACCATATATCTCTCAATTCAAAGACTACCATATATCTCAACTTTAGAAAGACACCACCTGGAAAGTCCCCGATAAGAGCACAGTCGTTTGTGAGAGCGCGGGAACCAATAAAAAACTGCTAAATGTATAGACTTAAAATGTTAACCAATTGTAATGCTGTAACCTAGAGAATTCCCTCGTTCCTCTGCAACTTTACAAGTCCTGTTTACATTAGGCTACAAAAGGCAAGCACACGCATTGTTCAGGGCCCTCTTGTATGTTGTAAAACGGAGGGACCAAGTTCGAACTTGCATTAAAGATCCTTGCCGCTTGGCTTTGACTCTGGTCTCTGGTGGTCTTTTTCGGGGAATAAAAGGTCTGGGCATAACACATACATGAGTCTGAATTTGACTGGTGACTGTATCCACATATGATAGTCACAATTCCAGCTGTGGACTGTGTTCATGAGTCAGATTCAGGATCTTACCAGCAGGCTGTGTCCATGTGAGAGAGTGACGTTATAACTGTTGCCTGGTGTGCATATGAGAGTCACAATCTCACCTCTGTGCTGAGCCCTGTTACAATACTCTCTGTACACTCGAGTGCTTTATGCAATATGAGTAAGTGATGTAATCCTTTTTGATATTCATACAATTAGGAAACCCAGGACATTACTGGTGGCCCTAATGTTGGCTATGAAAGTTGCAATCTCTCCTATTAGCTGAGTCCAGGTATAAGAGTCCTCCTCATCCCTGTTAGCTGGGCATACGTATATGTCACAATTCCACCTGGGAGCAGAGACCAGGCTACAGCATCACATCCCCTGGGCGCTGGACCAGAAATATTTCACAGTTCCCCTATGGGCAGGACCCAGGCAAGACAGTCACATCACCTAAATGCTGGGCCTAGTGAAATGTCACAATGCTCCCTGTGGGCAAGGCACAAAAAAAGAGTCACATTACCTGGGTGCTCAGCCAAGTGATATGGTCCAGGCTTTCCTGTGGGCAAAGCACAGGCAGAAGAAGAGAGTCACATCATCTAGGTGATGAACCCACAGATATGTCGAAAAGTCCCCTGTGAGCAAGGAAGGCTAAGGCAGGACAGTCACATCACCTAGGTGCTAGACTCAGCAATATGTCATAATTTGCTCTATAAGCAGGGCCTGAGCAGGAGAACAGAGTCACATTATCTAGGTTCTGGGTCTAGTTATGTGTCACAATACCCTCCTATGAACATTGCTCATGCAGTAAAATCGCATTATCATAATGTTGGGCACTGCAATATGTCACCATCCCCCTGTATGCAGAAGCCAAACAGGAGAGGATATTCACTTCACCTGGGTGCTGGGCCCACTGATATATCACAATCCTTAAGGTGGACAGGGGCCAGATATGGGAGGAGAGTCATATCACCTGGTGTTGGGCCACAGTGCTCCCAGTGTGTAGCAACCAGGCAGGCGAAAAGATTCACACCACTAATGTGCTGGGCCCAGCAATATGTCAAAATCTCCTTTGAGGGCAGCACCCAGGAAGGAGAGTTACATCACCTAGATTCTTGACTCAATTCATGTCACAACACCATCTAAGGGCTTGGCCTACACAGACGAGTGGAATTACTCAAATGCTAGGCAAATGGGTGTGTAAAAATCACACATGCAAGAAGATCCTGTGGTTAGATTTACAATTCTGCACATGTCCCAGCTTTAGGCATGAGAGTCAATACCTCCTGTGAGTTATGTGCAAGTACAGGACTCACCATTTCAATGATATATTGGATCCATGTGTGAGAGTCCCAATCCCACCCAAGGACTGTGCCCTGGTATGAAAGTTACAGGCTCACGGGCATGTTGAATTCTTTCCCAAGAGTCACCACCCTACCTGTGAGTAGGATCCATGTATGAGAGTCACAATTTTAACTTTCAACTGCCTCTTAGTGTCAGATTCAGAACCTTAAGGTGAGCAGTGTCCATGTGGGAGGGTGACAACTTTTTCTTTTGGGTGGGTGTGCGTATAAGAATCACAACCTCACCTCCGTGATTGGTACTGTTGTGACACTCCGTGTACTACTCAAAGGCTTTGTATAATGTTCCTGAGAGTCACAATCTGCTCTGAGACTCTTGTGCTGGTATGATCCATGATTGTACCGTTGCCCTAAGCACAGGTATTAGAGTCAACCTCTCTCGAATTTGCTGCATCCAGGTATTAGAGTCATCATTGCACCTGTCAGCTGGGTTCAGAAGTGAGTCACCATCCTACCTGTGACTAGATCCACATATAGCAGTCACAATTCCAACTGTGAACTGCATTTACATGTGAGATATGGGATCTTAACTGTGGGCTAAAAACTTGTGTGTGGATAAAAATTCTAACTATTGGCTGGGTATGCATTTGAGAGTCAAAATTTCACCTGTGTGCTGGGCTTTGTTATGACACTCTCTGTACTAACTGAAAGCTTTATACAATTTGCATGAATATTGTACTTTTCTCTGACCTTCACACAAGAAACAGAAGAAGACCTTACCTGTTGCCCTAAACCTAGCAGAGAAAATCATATTTCTCCTGTTTTGTGGGTTGAGGTATGAGAGTTGTCATTGCACCAGTGAGCATGTCCCAGGTGTATGTCACAATCCCACCTGTAGGTAGGAACCAGGCAGAAGAGTCACATCACTTGGATGCTAGGACAGGAATATGTCAATCTGCACTATGAGCGGGATCAAGAAAGAAGAGAGTCACATCAGCTGGGATCTGGGCCTAGTGATATGTCACAGTCTTTCATGTCGGCAGATCCCAAGCAGAAGAGGACAGTCACATTACTTAGAAGATGGGCCCAGTAATATGTAACAATGCCCACTGTGGGCAATGCCCAGGCAAGAGAGGATTGTCGCATTATTCTGGTTTCAGCAATATGTTGTAATTCCCATGGTTAGCAGGGCTTAGCAAAAGAAGAGAGTCATAAAATTTATGTGCTAGGTTAAACAATAGTTTAAAATCCCTTCTGTTGGCAGGGACCAGGCAGCAGAGAAGACTCAAATTACCTAGGTGCTGGGTTCAGCAACATGTTATAAGTTCTTCTGAGGGCGAGATCCAGGCATAAGCAAAGACTCATTTAACTTACGTAATTGGCCCAGAAATATGTCACAATGTTTTATGTGGGGAGAACTACGGCAGAAGAAGCACATCACCTGGGTGCTGGGCTTAGTGATATGACACAATCTTTCCTGTAGGTATTCAGAAATATGTCACAATTACTTCTAAGTCACAGGTTCAGGCAGATGAGAAGAGTCATATTACCTTGGTGCTTGGCCTCGGTATATGTTGCAGTTCCATCTGTGGGCTGGGCTCAGGCAGGAAACTAAAATCGCTCAGGGTATGGGCAAAAACATATGCCACAATCACACCTGTAGAAAGATTCAGGGATGAGATAAACAATCCCAAACACATCCAGCTCTAGGGATAATAGTCAAGATCTTGAGTGTTGGCTCTAAGTATGCAAGTCAGAATCTCAATGATAGACTGGATTTGTGCATGAGAGCCTCAGTTCTTAGACTGTGTCCTGGTAGAAAAGTCACAGCCTCACCGGTGTGTTGAATCTTGGTCCAAGATTCACTATCTCATCTGTGGACCTGATCCTCATATGAGAGTCACCATTCTAACTTTCAGCTCCTTTGCGTTTGAGATTCAAAACCTCAACAGGGGGCTGTGGCTATTTAAGAGGGTGAAAATTCTTACTGTGAACTGGGCGTGCATACCATAGTCACTATCTCACCTGTGCAGTGGGCCCTGTTACCACTCTCTTTGTGTCATCCGAGGGCTTTATATGGTATGCCTGAGAGCCACAACCCACTCTTGGATCTGTGCTGGTATAAACTCATGATCTTACCCATTGTCCTAAGTCCAGGAATGAGCACTAACATCTCTCTTATTGGCTAGATCCAGGTATGAGAGTTCTCATCGTGTCTGTGATCTGGCCACCTGTGGCCAGATCCAAATATAACAGTCACAATTTCGACTGGGGACTGCATCCACATGTGATACTTAGGACCAAACCAGAAGTCTTTGTCCATTTGTGAGAATGACAGTCCTCATTGCTGGCTGGGTATGCCTGTGAATGAAGATATACTTCTCAATCCCACCTGTGAATAGAGAGTGAGCAGGAGAGTCACTTCACTTTGATTGTAGGTCAGGGATTTTTCACAATCTTCTCTGATGGCAGGAACCCGAGAGAAGAGTCACATCACTGGGTACTCAGCCAGGTATATTTTACAATCCTGTTCTGAAAGCAGGGCACAGGCAGCAGAGTCACAGCACCTGGGTGCTGGGTCTAGTGGTATGTCACAATGGTCCCTGTGAGCAAGACCTAGGAAAAGGAAACACATGATCCTGTTACTGGGTCAGTGTTATGTCACAATCTTCCCTGTGGGTCAGGTGAAGGCAGCAGGGGAGAGTCACATCTCCTGGATGATAAATGCAGAGATATGTCATGAGACTCTTGAGAGTGGTAGGGCTAAAGTTCTGTTTACAGTACACAGGCCAGCACCTCCCATATTCTAGGTGTTTGGCCCAGTGATATGTCACAGTACTCAGAATACGTGGGGCCCATGCAAAAGATGAGAGTCACATTACCTAGGCATTAGGCCCAGTGATATGTCACCATCCCACATTTTGGCAGGGGTCTGGCAGGAAGAGAAAGGCAAATCACCTAAATCATGAACGTAAAAATATATCAGAATATCCCTGTTGGGCAGGGCCCATGTAGCAGAGTCACTTCACCTAGGTATTGGACACTGTTATATGTCACAAACGCAATGCATGCAGTGTTACAGTAGGTAGTTAGTCAGCTATGAACAGGGCAAGTGAGGGCTCCCCCCACACACCAGGAGCATCAGTCAATTATCAGGCGATGGTCAGGTGAGGCAGTTGTTAGCTGTCCCTCTAAAGTAATAATTGGTTACAGCACAGCTGGCGCTGGTGAAAGGCAGTCTCTTAATAGATAGAAAACAGCTGAAACTGGCCGGGCGCGGTGGCTCAAGCCTGTAATCCCAGCACTTTGGGAGGCCGAGATGGGCGGATCACGAGGTCAGGAGATCGAGACCATCCTGGCTAACACGTTGAAACCTCGTCTCTACTAAAAAAAAATACAAAAAACTAGCCGGGCGACGTGGCGAGCGCCTGTAGTCCCAGCTACTCGGGAGGCTGAGGCAGAAGAATGGTGTAAACCCGGGAGGCAGAGCTTGCAGTGAGCTGAGATCCAGCCACTGCACTCCAGCCTTGGCAACAGAGCCAGACTCTGTCTCAAAAAAAAAAGAGAAAAAAAGAAAGCTGAAACTGGTGATCAGCTGCTTCCCAATAAGATCTCAGGAGGAAACAAAAAAAAGATCTCAGGAGATGGGTGACTGGGGAGAAGTAATGCAAGACTCCAGAAGTATGCCGACATAAAAACCCCGGCTCCAAAGGTCAAACCGTGCACTTGCCTTTTAAGTCGTCCACTTGGTCCTCTCCCAAGTGTACTTTTTTTCCCTTTGTTCCTGTTCTAATGAACTTTCACTCCTGCTCTCTTACTTGCCTTGGTCTCTCCTTCTGCCTTATGCCCCTCAGTTGAGTTCTTTTCTTCTGAAGAGGCAAGAATTGAGGTTGCTGCAGACCTGCACCCATATGGATTCACTACCAGTAACAGGTAACAGGTAGGAGAAAAGAGAAACATCTCCTAGGTGCTTGATCCAAGCATGCCACAATAGGCTCTTTGGGGAGGACCTGGATGAAAGAGTCCCATTATCTCGGTGAAGGGTTTAGAGATATGTCACAATGCCCCCTGTGGGCAGGACTCAGGAAGAAGAGAAGAGTCACATAACCTAGAAGCTGTGCCCAGCTATATGTCACCATCAGTCCAGTGGGAAGGGCCAAGGCATTAGATGAGAGACACATCACGTGGGTGCTGGGTCAAGTGATATGTCCCAATCTCCTTTGTGGACAGGACCCAGGAAGAAAAAGAGTCTCACATCATCCAGGGGGAGAGTCCAAAAATATGTAACAGTGATTCTTGTGGGCAAGAATCAAGGCAGTAGAATGGAATCACCTGTGTGCTGGACCCATGGGTGAGTCATTCTTCCTTTTGTAGGCATGGCCAGGCACACTTATATCAATTAGGTGCTGGGCCCACAGAAATGTTACATTCTCTCCTATGGGCAAAGAGCAGGCATAACAAGATAATCACTTCAAATAGTTTTGAGCTTTCAGAGATATGTCAGGATGATCTCTGTGGTCAAGGACCATGCAGGAGACTCACATCATGTTGGTGGTGGACCCAGCAATATGTCACAATGTTTTCTGAGAAGAGGGTCAAGGTCAAAGAGTAATTTCGCTTTGGTATTGGGCCCAGCAATATGTCACTATCTCCCATGTGAGCAGAGACTAGGTAAGAGAAGAGAATCACATCACCTTAGTTATGAGCACAGACATATTCACAAAGCCCCAAGTAGGTAGTGCCAAGGCAGGCGAATAGTGTCACATCACCTAGGCACCAGGTGCAGCGATATGCCACAATCCAATCTGTCAGCTAAGACCTCACAGGAGAGTAAATCACTCAGGTGCTGGGAGAGGCATATGTCACAATAATATCTGCAGGAAAATTCAGCGGTGAGATTAATACTTCCACACATGGCCAGGCGTGGTGGCTCACACCTATAATCCCAGCACTTTGGGAGGCTGAGGCAGGCAGCTCACCTAAGGTCAGGAGTTCAAGACCAGCCTGGCCAATATGACGAAACCCTGTCTCCACTAAAAATATGAAAATTAGCTGGGCATTGTGGTTCATGCCTGTAATCTCAGTTACTCTGGAGGCTGAGAAAGTAGAACTGCTTGAACCCAGGAGGTGGAGATTGCAGTGAACCGAGATCATGCCACAGCACTCCAACCTGGTCGACAGAGCAATACTCTATCTCAAAAAAAAAAAAAAAAAAAAAGGAAAATAATAATAATTCCACACACGTCCCAGTTCTAGGTATGAGGGTCAACACCTCCTGACTGTTCAGTATGAGTACATGAGTCACAATCTCAACAGTGGACTGCATCGGAGCCTCTATTCTTCCTGCAAACTTTGTCTTTTCAGTAAAGTCACAACCTTACAGGTTTGCTGAATCATGGTGTGAGAGTCAACAACCAACCTATAAACCAGATCTATGTGTGCAAGTTAATTTTCCATCGTTTGACTGCCTTTGGGTGTGGGATTCGGAACCTCAACAGTGGGCTGTGTGATATCACCACATGAAGGGCTATTCATGGTGTGAGAGTCAATAACCAACCTATAAACCAGATCTATGTGTGCAAGTCAATTTTCCATCATTTGACTGCCTTTGGGTGTGGGATTCAGAACCTCAACAGTGGGCTGTGTGATATCACTGCATGAAGGGCTATTCATGCACAGAAAAGTTGTTATTTTATCATCATTGTTTGTATTGCTTTTACCTTGCTAAGAATATATGTGTAGCTTATAATATAATTGTGCTAGAAAACCATAAAGGTTTTGGTTAAATTACCTGTTGTTGTATGTTATGAAATAGACAAAAATTTGGCAAAAATAGATTAAAATTATACAAACTTGGTGTCAATTTCTCATGGGCAAGTTTAGGAAAGACAGACCTGGAAATACCCCAGTAAAAGGCTAATCGGAATCTCAGAAAAATTGCAACCATTAGTCCTTTATCTACCTATGACCTGGAAGCTCCCGCCCCGCTTAGAGTTCTCCCACCTTCTTGAACAATGTGCATCTTCTATATATTGACTGATGTTTCCTGTCTCCTAAAATGTATAAAATCAGGGCCGGGCACGGCGGCTCATGCCTGTAATCCCAGCACTTTGGGAGGCCGAGGCTGGCGGATCACGAGGTCAGGAGATGGAGACCATCCCGGCTGACATGGTGAAACCCCGTCTCTACTAAAAACACAAAAAATTAGCTGGGCGTGGTGGCGGGCGCCTGTAGTCCCAGCTACTCGGGAGGCTGAGGCAGGAGAATTGCTTGAACCTGGGAGGCAGAAGTTGCAGTGAGCAGAGATCGCACCACTGCACCTCAGCCTGGGCAACAACGGCGAAACTCCGTCTCAAAAAAAAAAAAAAGTATAAAATCAAGCTGTGCCCCAATCACCTTGGGCACGCGTTGTCACGACCTCCCGAGACTGTGTCACAGGTATGTCCTTAATCTTGGCAAAATAAATTTTCTAAATTGAGACCTGTCTCAGATAGTTTGGAGTTCACTTTACTAATTTTAGGTAGAATTTAAAATTCTTCTTTAAATAGAAACAAACAAAAGGACTAGTCAAACTAAGAAAAACTTTAAAAAGTGTACTCAAATTCACTGACACAATTATGGGTACATCTGAATAATGAGATTCTATCAGTTTTAAGTAAATTAGAAGAAAATAGATAATTACAAAGGAACCTTTACCTTTGGGAAAACAAAAAGCCACTTTTGACCAATTGCTTCTGGGATACACAGCCAGGTTCCCAACTACCCGCCAGGAGGGCCAGTCCTAGTTCCTAGAGGGCGGGGTTCCTGCGGTCCGGGTTTGGGGTTTGGGCTCAGGCCCCGCTCCATGGCGCTGGGCCGCGCCCGCCCTGCAGGGGGCCCTAGTCCGAGGGACCCAGCGGGTGCGGGGCGGGCGGGCAGCGAGCCACGAAGGGTGCGGGCTGGACGGACGGGGCTGGGGTGTCGGGGACTCGGATTAGGAGCCATCCCTGCAGTGAGGCTGGCTGAGGCCGGCTTCCCGCTCTGGGAAATTTGCCCCCGCTGTCTCTGCCAGTGGCCGTCGTGGGCGGCCCCGCCTTGGAGCCAGGGCCACCGAGCCGCGCGGGGCGTGAGAGCGGCGAGTGGGAAGGAACCCGCGGGCGGAAGAGGGGCGGCCCTGCAGGCGACGCAGGGACTGGAAAGGGCGCCTGGGTGGCAAAAGGCGCTGGCGGGTGATCGTCCCCACGTAGCCAGCCCCCGGGCTCTGCTGCCGCCCCTCCCCGAAATTCACAGCCACAGCGGACGCATTGTGTGTAGCACCTGGAGCCGCAAGGTCCCCACCCAAGTGCGAGGCCCCCGCGGGAAGCCCGGCCCAGGGGCGTCCACAGTCCAGGCCCCAGACCCCAGGTCCTGGCCAGATTCGCCGAAATCAGAGAATGGAATCTGGAGGACGGATGTAGGGTGTCAGCTGAGCCCAGCCCCTGCCTGGCGGTTGCCAGCATAAGGCGGTGACACTCTCTGGACTCCCCACTGTCCCCACCCTGCTGTCAAGCCGGCTGGGCTAAGGGATCCATCTGCCCCTAGAGGTGCGCACCCAATGCTAGGCAGAGGTAGCAGGTGTGGGGCTGCTGGCGGTCAAGGTCCCCTGAGATGGGGAGGTCTTCTAGGAGGGGTCCCGGGGCCACAGAAGAGGAGCAGAGTGTGCAGCGAGCCCCCCTTGCAAAGGCGCTCTGGTCCCCGAGGGGCTGCTCCTTCGGCCTCCAGCCAAGTCGCAGATCGCTCCCAGTGCTGCCTGCCGGGCACCTGCACTACAGACTCCTGGCTGCCAACCAAGGAGGAGGCCCACCCCTTGTGAAGAGGCCACTTTCAGCTTGGGCAAGGGAAGCACAGACACCCCCATCTCCAGCCTGGCAGCCACACACAGGGAGGCCGTCACCTGACGAGTGCGGGGGCTTCAGGGAGGGCTGGAGGCCCAGAGAGTCTGAGTGATTGACAAGTGAATGAGCTGGGAATGAAGCCTCCTGTGGCCGGGAGGGAGAGAGGGGGTTGGAGGGCGTTGAATTCCGGGACCTCTGGGGCTCCAGGCTTCCCGTTGCCCGACCAGGCTCCAGGTGTCCTCCTCCAACTTCAGTTTCCTCACCTGTCCCAGAGGACGAATGTGGCAGGATTGTTGTGATGATTAGGCTGGATAATCCTGGTAAGCATTTATTAGCCTTCCTGGTCTCTGGATATATATATATTTTTTTCTTTGTAAAGAAACTTTGCCGCCCAGTGTCCACCACTGGGGAGGGAGTTTGGGAGACAGAAGGCAGGACTCTCACCCTTGGCTTCAGAGTTCCTTCCGGGTGCCCCATCCCCTTAGGTTCAATTAAAGCACATAGTTGGAAACAAGTCTCCAGGACAGCTACAGAGTCGAGCACCAGAAAATCTTGCTTCCTGAACCAAGAGCATTGTCTTATCCCCAAATCCTAATTCTTCGGTGTGGTCAGCTTCAAACAGGAGTCTAAATTTGATTCTCACTCTCCAGGGTCGATCCAAGGCTCTTGTAATGCGGTGTTGCTTTACCCCATCCCACTCCTGTGCCTCCCCCAATGCATTGGAGGTCCTTAACTGTAGTGACCTCAATTTGGAAACAACGACGTTCCCAAGGCAGGAGATGTGGCCCGCTCCAGGTAGCCGGCCTAATAAACATCTGTCCTGGAGCAAAAGACCCAGAGCAGGGAGGGATTCTCACTTCCCACTTTCATATGCTATAGTCATTTAATGGGCTGTGGTGACCTCTCTGGGTCACCTAGCCTACGGAATGGGATGTTGACTTTGTGCCACAGTGAGGGAAACTGAGGCACGGAGCTAGTGAGTGAGAAAATCAGAACATTATTCAGGCCCACGGCCCCTACAGGACTCAGCATTCTTTGGGCGCGTCAGTGGGTGATATGCGGCACCCTGGTTGCCATCTGTACCTTGTGGGGGCGAGGGTGAGTGTCCTGGCAGGGCAAAGTGCTCTAACACCCACAAGGTAGAGAGATATTGTTCCCCTTTCCCTGGCCGTGGGCACAGCAAGAGTTCTGTTCTCTAATGTATGTGAGGATCAGTGCCTACATGGAAAAGACACTTCTCATTTCAGACATTGCAAAGATTTTAGGGGATGCATAGAAAGAAACTGAGACAGACTCTAACCACATTCTCACACTGACAGGAGCCTCCAGGCTGGGCTCAGCTGTTCCTGGGGAGGTTTACTCCACCCTCCTCCTTCCAACTAGAACCCACCCCCAATAGCCCTATGCACGCCCATCCTTTATAGCAGCAGCATGTCTTGGCAACTTGGCATTCTCTGCAATAATCTTACTGTTTGTTGTTTACCTCTTTAGTGTTTGCTCCCGGGAGCTGTGTCTAGTTCATCACTATGTTCCCAGTACCAGGCACAGCGCTCAACCCATGGCAGGTGCTCAGTGAGAGTTGTTTAATCAATCAACAATGGGACTGTCTGTGCCAGGGAAGCAGAGAGGAGGTCAGAGCACACCTCAGCTCACCCACTCCCTATCTGGGTGACCTTGGATACGTCCCTGAATATTTTTCCATTTGGTCACCTTGTCTGCGACATGGGGAATAATTAAACTTGCCTGAAGGAGTTATTTCTGATGATAATTTAATATGCAAAAATATCTAAAATGCTTCTAAACATAGGCTGGCACAGCGAGAGCGCTGCACACGTGAACTATTTGCATTATCATGTCACGGGTTGTTGGAATTCTTTTTCACTCATCGTTTAGATCTTGAAACTGTTCACCTCACTGCATATAAGGAAAATACATTTTGAATTATGTTTAGTATTTCACACTGGAATTATTTAAAATGTCTATAGCTAGGTAAGGTGTGGTTGCTCCTGCCACCATCAAACCCCAGCACTCTAGCCTAAGTGATAGAGTGAGATCCTGTCTCAAAAAATACATATAAATAGTTGATATTTATATATGATTCCTGTATGCTGCATATAACTCTTGTAGCACAGTCATTTTTTAGATAATGTACATTATTTGCCTTTTTCAGTCATATTTTTATATTTTATATTCAGTTTAAGTAGCATTTTTATTATTTGTGCAAATAAATATATTCTTTCCCATTTTCAGCTAATAATCTCAGCCACACAGCTTTTTTTTTTTTTTTTTTTTTTTTTTTGAGACGGAATCTCCTTCTGTTGCCCAGACTGGAGCGCAGTGGGGCAATCTCGGCTCACTGCAAGCTCCACCTCCCGGGTTCACGCCATTCTCTTGCCTCAGTCTCCCGAGTAACTGGGACTACAGGCGCCCGCCACCATGCCTGGCTAATCTTTTGTATTTTTAGTAGAGACAGGGTTTCACTGTGTTAGCCAGGATGGTCTCAATCTCCTGACCTTGTGACCCACCCGCCTCGGCCTCCCAAAGTGCTGGGATTACAGGCGTGAGCCACTGGGCCAGGCCAGACACATAGTTTTAAAATATTTTATTAAATTATCTGAAAGAGTGGATACAATAATCTTATTTTATATTTTGTGAGAGAACATATACATATCTAGACAATGTAATAAACTAACTTTGATAATACATTTCAAATGCTTTTTTAAATCACTCTCTATTTTATTTTATTTTATTTATTTCTTTATTTTGAGATGGAGTCTCGCTCTGTCGCCCGGGCTGGAGTGCAGTGGCCGGATCTCAGCTCACTGCAAGCTCCGCCTCCCGGTTTTACGCCATTCTCCTGCCTCAGTCTCCCGAGTAGCTGGGACTACAGGCGCCCGCCACCTCACCCGGCTAGTTTTTTTTTTTTTTTTTTTTTTTTTTGTATTTTTTAGTAGAGACGGGGTTTCACCATGTTAGCCAGGATGGTCTCAATCTCCTGACCTCGCGATCCGCCAGTCTCGGCCTCCCAAAGTGCTGGGATTACAGGCTTGAGTCACCGCGCCCGGCCGTAAATCACTCTCTATTTTAAATCCATCCTTTTTATACGTTCTATAAATGGATGGATGAAGAATACACATACTATATAAATGTACGTGTAGATAAATGTAGGCGCAAATTCACATCTTGTTTAGACAATGCTGCTTTCACAATTACACACAATGGTCAGTTTTGTTTTTGTTTTTTTTGAGACAGAGTCTCGCTCTGTCACCCAGGCTGGAGTGCAGTGGCACAATCTCGGCCCACTGCGAGCTCGGCCTCCTGGGTTCACGCCATTCTCCTTCCTCAGCCTCCCCAGTAGCTGAGACTACAGCCACACGCCGCCACACCCGGCGAATTTTCTGTATTTTTTTTTTTTTTTCTTTTTTTGAGACGGAATCTGGCTCTGTCGCCGAGGCTGGAGTGCAGTGGCCGAATCTCAGCTCACTGCAAGCTCCGCCTGCCGTGTTTACGCCATTCTCCTGACTCAGCCTCCCGAGTAGCTGGGACTACAGGTGCCCGCCACCTCACCTGGCTAGTTTTTGTATTTTTTATTAGAGACGGGGTTTCACTGTGTTAGCCGGGATTGGTCTTGATCTCCTGACCTCGTGATCTGCCCCTCTCGGTCTCCCAAAGTGCTGGGATTACAGGCTTGAGCCACCGCACCCAGCCTAATTTTTTGTATTTTTAGTAGAAACGGGGTTTCACCGTGTTAGCCAGGATGGTCTCCATCTCCTGACGTCGAGATCCGCCCACCTTGGCCTCCCAAAGTGCTGGGATTACAGGCTTGAGCCACCGCGCCCAGCCTTTTTTTTCTTTTTTTTCTTTTTTTGAGATGGAGTCTTACTCTTGTCACCCAGGCTGGAGTGCAATGGCACGATCTCGGCTCACTGTAACATCTGCCTCCTGGGTTCAAGCGATTCTCCTGCCTCAGCCTCCCGAGGAGCTGCTACTACAGGCATGCACCACCATGCCCAGCTAATTTTGTATTTTTAGTAGAGACCAGGGTTCACGATGTTAGCCAAGCTGTTCTTGAACTTTTGACCTCAGGTGATCCACCTGCCTCGGCCTCCCAAATTGCTGGGGTTACACCACCATGCCCAGCTCATTTTTTAACCTTTTATGTAATTAAATTAAAAAAAAGATTTTTTATGTTTAATTGCATTTACAGTTTAATAACAATACATAAATATACAACATATTTTTAATAAAATTCTGGATTCCATTTAACATTATATTATTAGAACTTCTGTATCTATTCTGACACTTGAGATTAACTTTAAATTTCCTTTTGCTGCCGGGCGCGGTGGCTCACGCCTGTAATCACAGTACTTTGGGAGACTGAGGCAGGCGGATAACCTGAGGTCAGGAGTTTGAGACCATCCTGGCTGACACGGTGAAACCCTGTCTGTACTAAAAATACAAAAAATTAGCTGGGCATGGTGGTGGGCACCTGTAATCCTAGCTACTTGGGAGACTGAGGGAGGAGAATTGCTTGAACACGGGAAGCAGAGTTGCAGTGAGCCAAGATCGTGCCACTGCACTCCAGCCTGGCCGATAAGAGCAAAACTCCGTCTCAAAAAAAAAAAAAAAAAAAAAAAAATTCCTTTTGCTGAGTTTGCCCAGTTTTTACATCAAGTAGTACTACATACCTTAGAGTCTTTCTATATTTATATGTTTTGCATAAGCTTCTAAAAGCTAGAAATTATCTGATTTTGAATTTCTTATGGAAATAGAATCTTCTCCACTAAAAGTATCCCACTGATAAACTTCACTTCGAAGTCATGAAAACTAAATGTTTCTCTTTCTGGTCATATTATCTATACAATATTTAGTTATTTTATATTTATTTTAATTTGCTTTCAATTTTAGTATTTGCTTTTGAAATTACTTTTTAAATTTGCATAATATTCTCTTGGATTCTATTAATGAATGTCAATGCTCTTTTTTATATTTTGATATAAAAAATAAAACCTCAGTGTGGATGTGATGGCTCACGCCTATAATTCCAGCATTTTGGGAGGCTGAGGTGGGCAGATTACTTAAGCCCAGGAGTTTGAGACCAGACTGGGCTACATACTGTGGCTGCCTGCTGTCTAAGCCATCTGAACTCCCTGGGGGAGGGGCAACAGCCATCCCTGCAGCACACTAAGCCCCTGGGTGCAGGGGAGGGTGGCAGTCATCACTATAGCTCCAGGCCATGCTATTCCCCTGTTGGAGCCAGGGAGTTTAGACAACTTGGTCCCAAGAGGTATTCCCCACAGCACAGCACACCAGCTGCTGCAGACAATGGCCAGACTGCCTCTTTAGGCCAGACCTTGATCCATCCCTTCTCACTGAGTGGGGCCTCCCTGCAGAAGCTCCAACAAATCCAGCTGGGAGCTCAGGGACAGAACCTTGATCTTCCTGGGCCTGACCCGCTATGGGGAGAGGTTGCCATAGCCTCCACGGACCAGTAGACTTAGTGTTTCCTCTTGCTAGTTCTGCAGAATCCAGGCAGCCCAGACAAGTGGGTTTCCCCTCAGCACAGCACACTCCCTCCACCGAGGGACAGCCAAAATGCTTCCTTAAATGGTTCCTGGTTCCCATGCCCTCAACTGTGTGAGACTCCCAATAGAGGTCTCCAGATATTTTATACAGGAGCGTTCCTACTGATATTAGGTCACTGTCCCTCAAGATCAGAAATGCCAGAGGAAGGAGGAGGCACCTATCTTTGCTGTTCTCCAGCCTCCTCTGTGGGCATCTTCAGATGCAGGAGTGACCTGGACAAATAGGCCTGAAGCGAACCCCCAACAAAACACAGCAGCTCTACAGAAGAGGAACCTGACTATTGAAAGAAAAACAAACAGAAGGTAACAGCAACAACATCAGCAAAAAAAGTCCTGACAAAAACTTCATCCAAAACTTCATCCAAGGGTCAGCAGCCTCAAAGATCAAAACCGGACAAACTCATGAAGATGAGAAAGAATCAACCAAAAAATGCTGAACACACAAAAGGCCAAAGTGCTTCTTCTCCAAACGATCACAATACCTCTCCAGCAAGGGCACAGATCTGAACAGAGAAAAAGATTGATAAATTGACGGAAGTAGTCTTCAGAAGGTAGGTAATAAACTTCAAGGAGGTAAAGAAGCATGTTCTAACCCAATGCAAAGAAGCTAAGAACCACGGCAAAAGATTACAGGAGTTGCTAACTAGAATAACCAGTTTAGAGAGAAACATAAATAACCTAATAGAGCTGAAAAACACAGCATGAGAAATTTGTGAAGCATACACAGGTATCAGTAGCAAAAGCAATCAAGCAGAATAAAGAATATCAAAGCTTAAAGACTATCTTGCTGAAGTAAGGTAGGCAGACAAGATTAGAGAAAAAAGATAAAAAAGGAATGAACAAAACCTTTGAGAACTGTGGGACTATGTAAAAAGACCAAACCGGCTGGGTGCAGTGGCTCATGCCTGTAATACCAGCACTTAGAGAGGCCAAGGCGGGCGGATCACCTGAGGTTGGGAGTTTGAGACCACCCTGACCAACATGGTGAAATCCTCTCACTTCTAAAAATACAAAAAAATTAGCCAGGTGTGGTGGTGCACACCTGTAGTCCCAGTTACTTGGGAGGCTGAGGCAGGAGAATCGCTTGAACCCAGGAGGTAGAGGTTGCAGTGAGCTGAGATCAGCGCTATTGCACTCCAGCCTGGGCAACAAGAGTGAAACTCCATCTACAAAAAAAAAAAAAAAAAAAAAAAAAGACTAAACCTATGACTGACTGGAGTTCCTGAAAGAGACAGGGAGAATGAAACCCAGTTGGAAAACACACTTCAGGAGATTATCCAGGAGAAATTCCCCAACCTAGCAAGACAGGCCAACATTCAAATTCAGAACATACAGAGAACCTCAGTAAGATACTTGATGAGAAGATCAACCCCAAGACACATAATCATCAGATTCTCCAAGGTCGAAATGAAGAAAGAAATGTTAAGGGCAGCCAGAGACAAAGGTCAGGTCATTTACAAAGGGAAGCCCATCAGACTAAAAGCAGATGTCTCAGCAGAAACCCTACAAGCAGAAGAAAGTGGGGGCCAACATTCAACATTCTGGAATAAAATAATTTTCAACCAAGAATTTTTATCCAGCCAAGCTAAGCTTCATAAGCAAAAGAGTAATAAAATCCTTTTCAGACAAGCAAATGCTGAGATAATTCATCATCACAAGGCCTAGACTCATTTCACATGCAAAGACACACTTATCCTCAAAATAAAAAAGATGAAGAAAAATTTACCAAGCAAATGGAAAGCAGAAAAAAAGCAGAGATTGCAACCCTAGTTTCCTACAAAACAAGCTTTAAACTAGCAAAGATCAGAAAAAAAGCAAAGAAGGGCATTACATAATGGTAAGGGAATCAATTTAACAAGAAGTCCTAACTATCCTAAATATATATGCACTCAATACAGGAGCACCCAGATTCATAAAACAATTTCTTGGGCACCTACAAAGAAACTTAGACTTCCACACAATAATACCAGGAGACATCACCACCCCACTATCAATATTAGACAGATCAATGAGAAAGAAAATTAATAAAGATATTCACACCTGTAATCCCAGCACTTTGGGAGGCCAAGGCAGGTGGATCATGAGGTCAGGAGTTCAAGAAAGAAAGAAAGAAAGAAAGAAAAGATATTCAGAACGTGAACTCAGCTCTGGACCAAGTGAAACTGATAGATATTTACAGAACTCTCCATCCCAAAACAACAGAATATATATTCTTCTCAGTGCCACATAGAACTTACTCTAAAATTGATCATATAATTGGAAGTAAAACACTCTTCAGCAAATGCAAAAGAACTGAAACTATATCATACTGTCTCTCAGACCACAGTGCAATCAAATTAAAACTCAAGATTAAGAAACTCACTCAAAACTACACAACTACATGGAAATTGAACAATCTGCTTCTGAATGACTTCTGGGTAAATGATGAAATTAAGGCAGAAATCAAGAAGTTCTTTGAAGTCAATGAGAACAAAAGGACAATATACCAGAATGTCTGGAATACAGCCACTGCAGTGTTAAGAGGGAAATTTATAGCACTAAATGCTTACGTTGAAAAGCTAGAAAGATCTCAAATCAACACCCTAACATTACAACTAAAAGAGCTAGAGATGAAAGAGCATACTAATTTTTTTTTCTTTTTTTTTTTTTCCCCCCCATCACATCTGGCTAATTTTTTTGTATTTTAAGTAGAGATGGGCTTTCACCCTGTTGGTAAGGTTGGTCTAAAACTTCATTTTTTTTTTTCTTTTTTTTTTTTTTTTGAGACGGAGTCTTGCTCTGTCGCCCAGGCTGGAGTGCAGTGGCCAGATCTCAGCTCACTGCAAGCTCCGCCTCCTGGGTTTATGCCATTCTCCTGCCTCAGCCTCCCGAGTAGCTGGGACTACAGGCGCCTGCCACCTCCCCCGGCTAGTTTTTGTTGTATTTTTTAGTAGAGACGGGGGTTTCACCATGTTAGCCAGGATGGTCTCGATCTCCTGACCTCGTGATCCACCCGTCTTGGCCTCCCAAAGTGCTGGGATTACAGGCATGAGCCACCGAGAGCATACTAATTTAAAAGCTAACAGAAGACAAGAAATAACTAAGATCAGAGCAAAACGGAAGGAGATAGAGACACGAAAAACTCTTCAAAAAATCAATACATTCAGGAGCTGTTTTTGTTTTGTTTGTTTTGTTTTTGTTTTTGTTTTGGGATGGAGTCTCACTCTTGTTGCCCAGGCTGGAGTGCAATGGTGAGATCTCAGCTCATTGCAACCTCTGCCTCCCAGGTTCAATCAGTTCTCCTGCCTCAGCCTCCTGAGTAGCTGGAATTACAGACATGTGCCACCATGCTTGGCTAATTTTTTTTTTTTTTTTTTTTGAGACAGAGTTTTGTTCTTGTTGCCCAGGCTGGAGTGCAATGGCGCAATCTCGGCTCACTGCACCCCCCACCTCCCAGGTTCAAGGAATTCTCCTCACTCAGCCTCCCGAGTAGCAGGGATTACAGGTATGTGCCACCACACCTGGCTTATTTTGTGTTTTTAGTAGAGACGAGGTTTCTCTATGTTGGTCAGGCTGGTCTCAAACTCCGAACCTCAGGTGATCAACCCACCTCAGCCTCCCAAAGTATTGGAATTACAGGCATGAGCCACTGCACCTGGCCCTAATTTTTATGTTTTTAGTAGAGATGGGGTGTCACCAGGTTGGTTAGGCTGGTCTCAAACTCCTGAACTCGTGATCCACCCACTTTGGCCTCCAAAAGTGCTGGGATTACAGGCATGAACCACCGTGCCTGGCCAAGAATCTGTTTTTTGTTTTTGTTTTTGTTTTTGTTTTGTTTTGTTTTGTTTTTTGAGATGTAGTCTCACTCTTTTGCCCAGGCTGGAGTGCAGTGGCACCATGTCAGTTCATTGCAACCCCCACCTCCCGGGTTCAAGCCATTCTCCTGCCTCAGCCTCCCCAGTACCTGGGACTATAGGCATCCACCACCACGCCCAGCTAATTTTTTGTATTTTTAGTAGAGACAGGGTTTCACCATGTTAGCCAGGATGGCCTCAATCTCCTGACCTTGTGATCCGCCCACCTCACCCTCCCAAAGTGCTGGGATTACAGGTGTGAGCCAACGTGCCTGGCCTTTTTTTTTTTTTTTAAGAAATTAATAAAATACAAACACTAAAGGAGGTGACCACCCCTCATATTGTCTTATGCCCGATTTCTGCCTCCAAAGAAAGAAGAAGTAAAAACTAAAAGGCGGAAATGAAATCCAGAGGCAGACAGCCCGGCGCTGTGCCTTGGGCCTGGTTAAAGATCGACCCCTGACCTAACCAGTTATGTTATCTATAGATTACAGACATTGTATGGAAAAGCATTGTGAAAATCCCTGTCCTATTCTGTTCCATTCTGATTACTGGTGCATGCAGCCCCCAGGCATGTACCCTTGCTTGCTCAATCCATCACGACCCTTTCACACAATCAGGATCCTCTCACACGGACTCCCTCAGAGTTGTAAGCTCTTAAAAGGGACAGGAATTGCTCACCCAGGGAGCTCAGTTTTGGAGACGTGAGTCTTGCCAAAGCTCCCGGTCGAATAAAACCCTTCCTTCTTTAACTAGGTGTCTGAGGGGTTTTGTCTGTGACCTGTCCTGCTACAACACCACTAGCTAGAGTAATAAAAAAGAAAAGAGAGAAGAATCAAATAGACACAATAAAAAATGATAAATGGGATATCACCAGTGACCCCGCAAAAGTACACACTACTAACAGAGATTATCATAAACACCTCTATGCAAATACACCAAAAAATCTAGAAAAAATGAATCAATTTCTGGACACATACACCCTCCCAAGGCTAAACCAGGAAGAAGTTGAATCCTTGAACAGACCAATCAAGTTCTGAAATTTAGGCAGTAATAAATAGCCTACTAACCAAAAAAAACAACCAAAAAAGCCCAGGACCAGACGGACTAACATCCAAATTCTACCAGTGGTAAAAAGAGGAGCTGTTGAAGCAGCATCATTGTCTGGGGTAAATACCCGGGGTTGATTATCTCATGCTGAGAAGATTAATGATACGAACACACACACAGAGTGGGTTTTAAGAGCAGAAAGTTTAATAGATTAAAGAAAGAAGAGTGGGAGAAAGCTTCCTTATGCAGAGAAAGTGGAGCACCCAAGAACTTTCCAGGTTTGGAACAGGATGCAACTGATTTTTTAGAAAGGTTTGAGAAGGGGGTGATTGATTTACATATTACATTTGGCCAGGTGTACCATTTACATAGTCTGCAAAAAAACTGGCCTTCCTATCCCAATCTTTTATTATGCAAATGTTGCCTCTACCTGGCTGGCTCCAGGACAACTGCACACTGGGGACAAAGAAAAGGAAGAGAGTATTGCCATACTGGGTGGTCCTGGCTTTTAGTACAGCTACCAGCATTCATCTATGCAGACTTTCAGCTTGTTTATTTATGCTTGCAGCTTGACTTTTCAGGCTGCTTTATGTTAGAAAAGAAATGGTTTTTGGGTGCTTTCTATTAGAGAAAAATTTCACTGAGAACTTTTTTACCCTTGCTAACTGCCTGAAATAATTGCTTAATAACTCCTATACTACTGGTACCATTTCTTCTGAAACTATTCCAAACAATTTAAAAGAAGAGACTCCTCCCTACTCATTTTATGAGGCCAGCATCATCCTGACATGGAAACCTGGCCAGAGATGCAACAAAAAAAGAAAACTTCAGACCAATATCTCTGAAGAACCTTGATATGAATACCCTCAATAAAATACTGGCAAACCAAATCCAGCAGCACATCAAGAAGTTATCCACCACAAACAAGTCACCTTCATCACTGGGATGAAAAGCTCATTTAACATACACAAATCAATAAATGTAAGCTATCACATAAACAGAACCAATGACAAAAACCACATGGTTATCTCAATAGATGCAGTAAAAGTCTTCAATAAGTGCAGGGCGGTGGCTCACACCTGTAATCCCAGCACTTTGGGAGGTTGAGGGGGGGTGAATCATGAGATCAGGAGTTCGAGACCAGTCTGACCAATATGGTGAAACCTTGTCTCTACTAAAAATACAAAAATTACCCGGACATGGTGGTGCGTGCCTGTAATCCCAGCTACTCGGGAGGCTGAGGCAGGAGAATTGTTTGAACCCGGGAAGTGGAGGTTGTGCTGAGCTGAGATTATGCCACTGCACTCCAGCCTAGGTGACAGAGCGAGACTCTCTCTCAACTGACAATAATAGTAATAATAATTATTGTAAAGTCCTCAATAGAATTCAACTTTCCTTTGCTGGGCGTGGTGGCTCTCGCCTGTAATCTCAGCACTTTGAAAGGCTGGGGCAGGTGGATTATGAGGTCAGGAGTTTGAGACCAGCCTGATCAACATGGTGAAACCCAATCTCTACTAAAAATACAAAAATTAGCCTGGTGTGGTGGTGGGTGCCTGTAATCCCAGTTACTGGGGAGGCTGTGGCAGGAGAATTGCTTGAATCGAAAAAGCAGAGGTTGCAGTGAGCCAAGACTGTGCCACTACACTCCAGCCCGGGCAACAGAGTGAGACTCTGTCTCAAAAAAACAAACAAACAAAAAATAAAATTCAACATCCCTTCATGTTAATAACTCTCAATAAACTAGGTATTGAAAAAGCATACCTCAAAATAATGAGTTATTTATAACAAATCCAGAGCCAATATCATATTGAATAGGCAAAATCTGGAAGCATTCTGGAAAATCAGCACAAGACAAAACGCCCTCTCTCACCACTCCTGTTCAACATAGTATTTGAAGTTCTGGCCAGGAAAATCAGGCAAGAGAAAGAAAGAAAGGGTGTTCAAATAGGAAGAGAGGAAGTCAAATTGTCTCTGCGGATGATATGATGCTGTAACTAGAAAATCCCATTGTCTCAGCCCCGAAACTCCTTAAGTTGATAAGCAACTTCAGCAAAGTCTCTGGATACAAAATCAACGTGCAAAAATTACAAGTATTTTTAGACACCAACAATAAACAAGCAGATTGTGAAATGATGCATGAATTCTCATTCACAATTGCTACAAAGAGAATAAAATACCTAGGAATACAGCTAACAGGGGATGTGAAGGACCTCCTCAAAAAGAGCTACACACCACTGCTCAAGGAAATAAGACAGGATACAGTCAAATGGAAAAACATTTCATCCTCTGGATAGGAAGAATCAATATCATGAAAATGGCCATATTGCCCAAAGTAATTTATACATTCAATGCTATTCCCATCAAACTACCACTGAGATTCTTCACAGAACTAGAAAAACTACTTTAAAATTCATATGGAACCAACAAAGAGCCTACATAGCCAAGAAAATTCTAAGTGAAAAGAACGAAGCTGAAGGCATCATGCTACTTGACCTCAAACTATACAACAAGGCTACAGTAACCAAAACAGCATGATACTGGTACAAAAACAGACACATTGACCAATGAAACAGAATAGAGATCTCAGAAATAAGAACACATATCTACAACCATCTGATATTTGACAAACCTGACAGAAACAAGCAATGGGGAAAATATTCCCTATTTAATAAACGATGCTGAAAAACTGGCTAGCCATATGCAGAGAACTGAAACTGGACCCCTCTCCTACAAATAATACAAAAATTAACTCAAGATGAATTAAAGGCTTAAATGTAAAACCCAAAATCATAAAAACTCTAGAAGAAAATCTAGGCAATACCATTGAGAACATAAGCATGGGCAAAGATTTTATAATGAAATGGCTGAAAGCGATTGTAAGAAAAGCAAAAATTTACAAAGAGATCTAGTTAAACAAAAGAACTTCTGCACAGCAAAAGAAACTATCATCAGAGTGAACAGGCAATCTATAGAATGGAAGAAAATTTTTGCAATCTACCCATCTGACAACGGTCTAATATCCTAGAATTTACAAGAAACTTAAACAAATGTACAAGAAAAAAACAAAAAACCCCATCAACAAGTGGGCAAAGGACATGACTAGACACTTCTCTAAAGAAGACATCCATTCAGCCAACAAACTCAATATTACTGATGAAATATTACTGGAAAAAACTCAATATTACTGATCATAAGAGAAATGCGGATCAAAACTACAATGAGATACCATCTCATGTCAGTCAGAATGGTGATTATTAAAAAGTGAAGAAACAACAGATTCTGGTGAGGCTGTGGAGATACAGGAATGCTTTTACACTGTTGGTGGAAATGTAAATTAGTTAAACCATTGTGGAAGACAGTGTGGCAATTCCTCAAGGATCTAGAACCAGAAATGTCATTTGACCTAGCAATCCCTTTACTGGGTATATACTCAAAGGAATATAAAGATACATGCACGCTTGTGTTTATTACAGCACTATTCACAATAGTAAAGACATGGAACCAACCGAAATGCCCATCAATGATAGGCTGGATAAAGAAAATTTGGTACATGTACACCATGGAATACTATGCAGCCATAACAAAAAGAATGAGATCACGTCCTTTGCAGGAAGATGAATGAAGCTGGAAACCATCATCCTCAGCAAACTAACACAGGAACAGGAAACCAAACATTACATTTCTGATTCAGATGTGAGAGCTGAACAACCAGAACACATGGACACAGAAAGAGGAGCAACATACACCTGGGCCTGTAAGAGGGTCAAGGGGAGGGACAGCATCAGGACAAATAGCTAATTAATGTGGGGCTTAATCCTGAGGTGATGGGTGAATAGGTGCAGCAAACCACCATGGCACACATTTACCCATGTTACAAACCTGCAGGTTTTGCACACGTATCTTGGAACTTAAATAAAAATAAAAATGTACATAAATAAATAAACTCAGGCTGTACATAAAATGTACATAAAAAAATAAAATGTACATAAATAAATAAACTCAGGCTGGGTGTGGTGGCTCACATCTATAATCCCAGCACTTTGGGAGGCCGAGGTGGGCAGATCACTTGAGGTTGAGAGTTCGAGACCAGCCTGACCAACATGGAGAAACCCCACGTCTACTAAAAATACAAAATTAGCCAGGCATAGTGGCGCATGCCTATTATCCCAGCCACTGGGGACACTGAGGCAGGAGAATCATTTGAACCCAGTAGCTGGAGGTTGCAGTGAACCGAGATTGTGCCATTGCACTCAAGTCTGGGCAACAAGAGTGAAACTCTGTCTCAAAAATACAGAAAGAAAGAAAATAAAGAAATTAAATAAATAAAGCCAGGAAAACTAAATGTCTCTCTTTCTGGTCATATTATCTATATAATATTTAGTTATATTTATTTATTTCAATTTGTTTTCAATTTTAGTATTTGCTTTTGAAATTACTTTTCTTTCTTTCTTTTTTTTTTTTTTTTTTTGAGACAGAGTCTTGCTCTGTCTTCAGGCTAGAGTGCAGTAGTGCGATCTCAGCTCACTGCAACCTCTGCCTCCTGAGTTCAAGTGATTCTCCTGCCTCAGCCTCCTGAGTACCTGGGACTACAGGTGTAAGCCACCACGCCCAGCTAATTTTTGTATTTTTAGTAGAGACAGGGTTTTGCCATGTTGGCCAGGATGGTCTCCATCTCTTGACCTCATGATCCTCCTGCCTCGGCCTCCCAAAGTGCTGGAATTACAGGTGTGAGCCACCTGCACCTGGTGAAATTACTTTTTAAATATGCATAACATTTTCTTGAATTCTATTAATGGACATCAATGCTGTTTTTCATGTTTTGATATAAAAAAATAAAACCTCAATGTGCATGTGATGTCTTCTATCTGTAATTCCAGCACTTTAGGAGGCTGAGGTGGGAGGATTACTTTAGCTCAGGAGTTTGAGACCAGCCTGGGCTACATAGTGTGACCTCATCTCTAAAAATAATAATAATAAATTAACTGAGCATGGTGGCACATGAGTGTGGTCCCAGCTACTCAGAAGGCTGAGGTGAAAAAAACTGCTTGGGCCCAGATGGTTGAGGCTGCAGCGAGCTGCAGGCATGCCACTGCATTCCTGTCTGGGTGAGACAGAATCTCTCTCAAAAGAAAGAAAGGAAATGAAATTCAAAGCAGGTGGATCACTTGAGATTAGGAGTTTGAGACCAGCCTAGCCAGCATGAAAAACCCTGTTTCTGCTGAAAATACAAAAATTAGCTGGGCTTGGTGGCATTTGCCTGTAATCTCAGGTTCTTGGTAGGCTGAGGCACGAGAATCGCTTGAACTCGAAAGGCGGATGTTGCAGTGAGCTGAGTGCCACTGCACTCCAGTCTGGGCAGCAGAGCAAGACCTTGTCTCAGAAAAAGAAAGAGAAGAAAAGAAAAGAAAAAGAAAACCACAGATAATAAACTATAATTTTTTTTTAATGTTTGTAAAGCTCTAATTGCAAAGCAGGTTTCTGAAAGTCAGTTTCCAGAATCCAAGGCTAATGTGTAAGCATTTTACACATTTCTTTCTGCACTGATTGTATAATTTGGGTTTCCCAACAGAAATGGAAAAAATAAAGCATGAATAACAATGAGATTGCACACAGTTGTGATAATAGCAATCATAGAAAGAAAAATTTCAAAGACAGTGTGGAAGAAAATTTGGGTTAACTGGAGCTAGAAATATGAAATGATACTGTTACTTTGGAAAACACTTTGGTGGCTTATTATAAAGTTGAACATACACTTATTATGTTACCACGACATCCCACTACTAGGTCATTACTAAAGCAAACTGAAAACTAATGTTGAAATGAAATCTTTTTGTAGATGTCTATTGCTCACTTTATTTGTAATTGCAAAAAGCTAGATGTAAACCAGATGCTTCTCAACAGGTGAATGAATAAACAAAGCGGGGCATCCATACAATAGAATCCTAGTTGTCAATAAAAAACAAACAAACAAACAAAAACTATTGATTGACATCACAGTATATGAGTCACAAATGCATTTCTTTAAGTGAAGAAAGTAAGATCTGAAAGACTACAAATTATATAATCCAATTATATGGCATTGTAGAAAATAAAATTGTAGGGATTGATAATAATCAGGCCACGCTTGATGGCTCAAGCGTATAGTCTCAGCACTTTGGGAGGCTGAGGTGAGAGGATTGTTTGAGCCTAGGATTTTGACACCAACCTGGACAACATAGAAAGACCTCCCTACAAAAGAAGAATAAAAAGAGAATAATCACTGATTGCCAAAGAATAGATGAGAGCAGAGTTAACTACCAATAGGAAGCATCAGATAATTTTGGGGGCAATGAAACAGTTTTTTGTGGTACTGTGAAGATGGCTATGTGACCCTAGACAATTTCCAAAACCTATGGAACTGTATATCACAAAGAATAAATGTTCCTCTCTGCAAATTATAAACAACAAGGATTTGGGGAAAATTCAGATAAAATGCAGGCAGTGAAAAAAAGAGTTTAACCTTACTAGAAATGTATCACCCAACCCTATTGAAAAACATTGGAATAAAAGGACTTAGTGTAAATCACTTAGAATAATAGTATTTTGATTAAATACTGCAAGACTCAAGAACTGAACACAAACATTGTGTTCCGGTAGGTATTGCTTGTCTATAAGAATATAGATTAGCAATTATTTATTTATTTATTTGTTTATTAGATGGAGTCTCGCTCTGTTACCAGGCTGGAGTGCAGTGGCACAATCTCGGCTCACTGCAACTTTGACTCCCTGGTTCAAGTGATTCTCCTGCCTCAGCCCCCAAGTAGCTGGCATTACAGATACATGCCACCACACCAAGCTAATTTTTGCACTTTTAGTAGAGACAGGGTTTCACCATGTTGGCCAGGATGCTCTCTATCTCCTGACCTTGTGATCATCCTGCCTCGGCCTCCCAAAGTGCTGGGATTACAGGCATGAGCCACCATGCCTGGCCTAGATTAGCAATTTTTAAAAGCATTCTATATGTTAGTATATATATGTAATATAATTAGTGTCTTCTTCTAACTGAAGTTGAAAAAAAGATAATTCTATACTGGAGTTGAGAATATTTGGATAAATGCATGTCTCATAACATATCTATTGGGAGAGAGAGAAAGAGAGAGATGTGTTCATGCAGGTGTCAATATTAATATGTACTTTTCCAAACTCCGTTTGCTGAGACGTTGCAGAAGCAGTGACACCCAAGTATTAATGGGCACCCCTAGCCCTCATATCATGGTTTCTAAGTACTATTCTTTAATTAAAAAAGCAAGACTACTTGTAATAATAGATAATTCTAACACTGGAGTGGAAAATCCAAATGAAGGTAGAGTATTGTGAAGTCAGAAAGTTTAAAAGTGGTTTATAAACAGCAGAAGCAACCATGTCAGAGAAAATCAACCTGGAAGACTTCCCACAAGCCCAAGCTGAAAAAATGTGAAAAACACAATACATATTGATAGCATTGGATTAAAAACCTAGAGAATAAAAAATTCATGAATCCATATAGAGAAAAAAATAAGAAAAAAAGAAAGAGAAAAAAGTTTTACAAAATTCCAAGTACTAATCAATGTAGACAGATAATGCAAAATAGAAAATCACCACAAAGACACCACAGTAATCATTACTGTAGACAAGGCGTACTTAACAATGCAAAAATTGTGAGTGAAATTTAAAGGAGAAATAGTGTATTTAGATAGCCCCAAAGTATCTGCCTCCAAATATTTATAAATACCATTTACTCCCAATTTCTCTGTAAGACTTATGACTATTTAAGAAAAAAATTATAACACAGTATTGTGAGACATATAAGGTGTAGATGTAAAATATGTGAATAAAAAGTGGTAATTGAAACTCTTCAACAGCAAGGTTTTCATATTTTACATTTATTAAAATAGTACAGTATAAACTCTAGGTAGATCGTGATAGGTTATAGATGGATATAGTAATCCCCAGAGAAACCACTAAGAAATGTGAAGAGGTGTCACTTAAATGCTTATAAAGGAATTTAATTATATACCAAAAAGTATCTGTACAAGAATGTTTACAGGCCTTTTTGATCATATAGCTTAAAGCAGGGAAGAAACTAAATATCCATCTTCAGAAAAATAGATGAACAAATTGTATCTCATTCACACAAGAGAATATCATCCAGCCATAGAAAAAAGTGAACAACTAAATCACACTCTCTAGATATATCTCATAAACTTGCCAGATAAGACAAGCTTGAAATAAAGTAATACATATTGTATGATGTCAGGCAAAATGAACCAATGGTAAAAAAAATTTTTTTTTAATTGAAAAAGAAAAACAACCAAAAAATAGCCTGTGGTGAAGAATAAAATTATCTGGAAAAAGCATGAGGGAATTATCTGAGAATTAAAAAAAATCCATTATTGTGGCTGGGCGAGGTGGCTCAAGCCTGTAATCCCAGCACTTTGGGAGGCCGAGGCAGGTGGATCACGATGTCAGGAGATCAAGACCATCCTGGCTAACACGGTGAAAACCCGTCTCTATTAAAAATACAAAAAAAAATTATCCGGGCATGGTGGCGGGTGCCTGTAGTCCCAGCTACTTGGGAGGCTGAGGCAGGAGAATGGCATGAACCTGGGAGGCATAATGAAGAAATCCAAATTCAGTAATGGGTTATGTACAGTGTAGAGGACTGCGTGCTCGCAAACGAGACGTTCCCGATAAGCCCTGCTCTTGCAGACAAAGCAGGACGGTCCTTCTCTGCAAACAGAAAGGACAAAGGAGCCAGCTGTAAACAGTGGGCTCTGGGAACTGGTCAATGTTTACTGATCTTGGGAGTCAAGGAAATGTCAGAGAAGCAACACATGCCCCACGACTTGGTAACATTCCGCAAACCGCTGTATAAAATAAAGCAGAGTGTGCCGTTTGGCGCAGCCGCCATGTATGTCTTGTCCTGTGCTGTCTTGTGTGTTCATTCCTTTGTTTAGGAAACACGTAGAACCCAACAACTGGTGCAGCGAGCAGGGTCCGTGGCTCCAAGAGAGCAAGGAACTGGAGGGGGAGCACCCCGAGTGTGTAAGTACAGAAGGGGGACCCACGGGATAATTATGGGGAATTCCACCTCTCTGGCCTCAGAATATTTATGGTTGTTTCAAGGACTGTTGCTGTCTATAGGAGTAGAAGTGAAAGAAAAGACTTTGAAGCGATTGTTTCCCATGTTGAACAACATTGTTACTGGTTTCAGTATCAGATTAAAGTGCAGCTGAATCGGAGAGAATGGTTACAGGTAGTAAAAGCTCTGTGTAGAGCTCACCAGTTAGGGGATACTATGCCTTTAAATTTGTGGACCTTGTGTAACTCTATCACTCAGGCATTAGAGTTACTTGAGACTGATTCAGAGCATGGTGATGTAGCCACAGGAGGAAAGGAATCTGAGGATTTGGAAAAAAATGAATCTGAAATAGAGCCCATTTATGCCAGGGTAACAGAGGATGCGGGGGTAGCAAAAGGGGGAGAAGAGGAAGAGCCAACTCTTCCCTCTTCTAAGGGGAATTCTGACGTGCAGCGTATTATGGAAATGCTTCAACAGATATTACAGATACATTCTTCTAATTCACCTTTGCGAGCTTTCCCTGTTTCTTTTCCTTCTGCCCTGTTAGAAGAGGATTTTCCAGTGCCTCCAACCCCACAGCTTCCTTACCTTTGTCTGGCAAAGTTTTCTCAGTGCCTTTCCTGCCATTGGGGGAGGGAGAAAAGGAAAAGATAAGAAAATTTGAGGAACTGGATTTGTTTCCAATTATTCGTGCTCCTTTTACTCCTAATGCTCAGTTTCCAAATGGTGGCAATGATGTCCAATTTACTGCCTTACAATTTAAATTTTTGAAAGAAATGAAAGCTGCCATTTCTAACTATGGACCTCAATCTCCTTTTGTCCTTGGTCTTCTTGATGCTTTTTCATCAGAAAATGTGATGATTCCTATAGACTGGGAGACTTTGGGGAAGGCTGTTCTTGATCGTTCTCAGTGGTTACAATTGCACATCTGGTGGATGGACGAGGCGCATGTGCAGGCTAAAAAAAAAACTACGTGTGATCCCCCAGGACCCACTGAGGAACAACTCACAGACATGGGCCAATATGCTACTCTTAATGCTCAGGCTGGCCTAGATGATGTCGCCCTTACTCAAATCAAGACTTTGTTTTTAAGGGCCTGGAATAAGGTAGAAATAGCAGGAAAACCTTCCCTCTCCTTTGTGAAGATTTTACAGGATGCAAATGAACCATATCCAAATTTTGTAGCCCATCTTCAAGATGCTGTCTTGAAAACTGTGGGTGTTGGCCCTACTTCAAAAATTTTGTTATAAACATTGTCTTTTGAAAATGCTAATGCTGACTGTCAAAAATTGTTGAGACCATTAAAGGCCAGTGGGGCCAATTTAGATAAATATATTAGAACTTGTGCTGGTGTTGGAGGGGCTATTTATAATGCTCAGTTATTTACTGGAGCCCTATCTAAAGCCTTAAAAGAAAATAACAAACAAGGTATTTGCTTTCAATGTGGTAAACCTGGACCTTTCAAGAAAGAATATCATAAAAAATTAAACACTTTTATCCCTCAAGGCAAAAAGCTGCCTTCAGAGGTGTGCAAACGTTGTGGCAAAGGTCAACATTGGACAAATAAATGTCGTTCCAAAACTGATAAAAGTGAAAATTTACTGTCTCCTCTCCCAGAAAACAGGAGCCGGGGCCCACAGGCTTGGGGCCCCAACAATTATAATGCAAGCCTACCACAGTACCCAGTGAGCAATGTCCTACAACATCAAGAAATAAATTCGAGTCCTCCTTAAGGATACCACCCCTTACCCCAGTTTCCCAACTTTATGCAACAACTAAGCAGAGTGCCACTACTGACTTAGCTATTACTGAGCCTTATACCTTGTCTCCTAATGGAGGAGTATATAAATTAGCTACTGGAATGTGTGGTCCTTTGCCAAAAGGACATGTAGGACTTTTGTTAGGTCAAAGCAGCAGTACTATACGGGGTTTAATGGTAATTCCAAAAATTATTGATCCTGATTTTACTAATAAAATTCTTATTATGGTACAAGTCTCACAATTTATGCGCCTAGAGGCAGGGGAACGTATTGCACAATTACTTTTATTGCCTTTTTTTCCGTTCCTATCTAGAGCGGTATCTCGACAGGGAGGGTTCAGTAACACAGGAAAAACTGTTTTTTAGGAAACTTTAGTTTCTAATCAAAAGCCCTTATGTTCATTGCACATTAATGGAATAGTTTTTGAAGGGTTAATTGACACGGGGGCGGATTTGTCTATCATTTGTTTAAATCAGTGGCCTATGCAATAAAAAAAACAAAACAAAACAAGTTTCAGTTACACTCACTGACTTGGGTGCTACTTCTATGGTTTATCAAAGCATAGAACCTTTAACCTGTGTCGGTCCTAAAGGTCAACAAGGTCATATTTTTTTTATATTGTTCCTATCAATATTAACCTTTGGGGACAAAATCTTTGACAACAATTTGGTGCTTTTTTAAACATTCCTCGTATTTCTTCAGCTGCCAAAAATATGATGTTCAAAATGGGCTACAATCCTTTAAACTCACAGCCACTGTTCACCAGCCTCAACCTTTACAATTAAAGTGGAAAACTCCCACCCCTGTTTGGGTGGAACAGTGGCCATTATCTAAAGAAAAACTTGGTGTTTTAAAAGAGTTAGTCAAAAAAACAATTGGCTGAGGGGCATATAGAGCCACATACTTCTGCATGGAATTCCGCTGTCTTTGTCATATAAAAAAAAAAAAAAAAAAAAAAGTAAAAAATGGCGTTTATTAACTGATCTTAAAACTATAAATGTTTACATTCAACCTATGAGGAGTTTACAGCCTGGTCTTCCTAATCCCACCCTTATCCCACAAAGTTGAAAATTAATGGTCATAGATCTCAAGGATTGTTTTTTCTCTATTCCATTACAACCTCAAAATTATAAAAAGTTTGCCTTTATTATTCCTAAAAATAATAATGGGCAGCCCACTCAAAAATATCAGTGGAAGGTTCTTCCCCAGGATACGCTTAATAGTCCTACTTTATGTCAAAAATTCATACAGAGGACTTTAAATCCTGTAAAAAATCAGTTTCCAAATGTGTTAATTTATCATTATATGGATGATATTTTATTGGCTACCCCTAATGTAACCCTCCAAAATCAAGTTTTTAAGGTTTTACAACAACAGTTAATTCATTATAATTTACAAATATCTTCTAAAAAAATACAAACTCAGTTCCCCATTCAATATTTGGGGTATCTATTGGCTAGAAAACAAATCCACCCACAAAAGGTTCAAATTAGGAGAGATCAACTTATGACCCTTAATGACTTTCAAAAATTGTTGGGGGATATTAATTGGCTTCGTCCCATCTTAGGTATTCCTATTTATAAATTGCAACATTTGTTTGCTGCCTTAGAAGGGGATTCAAATTTAAACAGTTCTCGACAATTATCCCCTACTACAAAAGAGAAATTGTCTTTTGTAAAAAATAAAATTAGTAAAGCTCACCTTGATTATATTATACCCGATCTTCCACTCTCTTTATGTCTTTTTTCATACTCCTCATTCACCAACAGCCATCTTACATCAAAATAATAACATTCTAAAGTGACTATTCTTGGCTAATAAAGCCATTAAAAAAATTTACCCTTGTATTAATAAATTGGCTAAATTAATTATTAAAGGGCAACATAAAACTCATCAATTGCTTGAAATTAACCCTGTAAAAATTATTACCCGATTATCTAATCAATACATTAAATCTCTACTAAAAACTCATAAAAGATAACAAGAGACTTGCGCTAAGTATACTGGTTCCTTTTCTCAACACTATCCCAGTCATAGGTTATTTGCTTTTCTACAACAATATTCTTTCCTGCCCTATAATCCTATTTCTTATACTCCGGTTAAAGGTCCCACCTTTTTTACTAATACTTCTAACAATAAAAAAGCTAGATACTGGACATCAAATAATTCAAAAATTTCTCACTATCCATTTAAATCTGTACAACAGGAAAAGCTTTTTACCATTCTTATGGTACTACAAGATTGGCCTCAAACCCCTTGTAATGTAGTGATTCCCAATATACTGTATATGTGACTCAGTATATTTCTCAAACTTCTTTACCATTACCCCCAAAAACCCCTTTACAAAAACTATTTTCCTTATTGTTTTTGACTCATACTTCACATACAACCCCCCTTTTTATCACTCATATTCGTTCACATTCAGCTTTACCGGGACCTTTAACTTTTGGTAATAGCCAAATTGATTCTTTACTTGTTGGCAATGTCCAACAGGCTCGAAATAAACATCAATTACATCGGTTTACGATTACAATGGCGATTTTCTATAACACACCGTCAAGCCCAAACTATTGTCAGAGCCTGTCCATCTTGTGCTCCTATTATTGCACCCTTTTTAAGTCCAGGTATAAATCCCCGAGACACTCAACAAAATCATATTTGACAAATAAATATAACTTATATTTCTTCTTTTGGTTGTTTAAAATATGTTCATCATATAATTAATACTTGGTCACACTTCCAATGGGCCACACCATTACCCTCTGAAAAAGCTGATTCTGTTATTACTCATTTACTTAGTTACTTTACAGTTATAGGAGTTCCTACTACATTAAAAACTGACAATACTCCTACTTGTTAGTCTCACAAATTTTCTGCCTTCCTCTCTTCATACCACATTCGTCATTCCACTGGTATTCCATTTAACAGTCAAGGTCAATTATTTAAAAAGCTAATACTACCTTAAAATTACAACTTTTAAAACAAACGGGGGAAGTGGACGAGATTCCCCAAAACATCAAATTCTGAAAGCTCTTTTTACTTTAAATTTTCTTAACTATTGGCGCCAATTACAGCAATCTGCAGCGGTAAAACATTTTCAACAACCATTAAAAAAGCCACAAGCTAACAATCTGTGGGTGTACTATTCTTCATTACAAGGCCAATATTTAAAAAGAAAAGTTTTACAATGGGGTCGAGGTTATGCTCTCGTTCGTACAGGTGCCAGAGACAAGTGGTTCCCATCCCGACGGTTGAAGCAGTGCCATGGCGAAGAGGAGCTGGCTGAAGGACTTCCTGGCGACATTTCAAAAATTAAATCTGAGTACTCAGAAAACCTTCACCTTCGAAACTCGACGAGCGGAACCCCCAACATGGGTCAGCTAAAAAAGTTTACTCAAGAAGCTGAAGGGGTTGTTCAACAAGCTAGACAGCCCAAAACCTCACTGACCTTATTTCTGGCTATGCTAGCTGTAGTAAATTGCCAGATAACAGCTGGAGAATTCACATATTGGGCTTATATTCCCTTTCCACCCTTATATCAAGGTGTGGCCTGGGGAGACAAAGAAGTTTCAGTATTTACTAATGATACTGCTTGGATGCCATCACCTTTTTAAAATCAGGATCCTGAGTTAGACACGGGTATAATAAACAGTTCATATCAATTTGGGGTGAAAGGGTTACCTATATGTCTTGGGAACAGTCCACATTGTTTACATGCTTCTCATGAGACTTGGGCTGTATGCTGTAATCATAGTCACATTGCTGCCTTTACTATGATTGTTGTTACTCAGAGTTTTAAATATAATCATATTGCTATGCTTAACGAAACCTCGCCTACTAATTATCCTTATATCCTATTCCTGATGTGTCCGGAGGTGTTTCCCAATTAGAGTGGATTAGATGTAAACGAAGTAGACCACGATTATTATTAGAGGTAAAAGGTAGGAATTACAGATACCTTGTCACTGACTGAAGTGTGCATGGAGATTTTCAGACTAAGTTTAGCCACATTAGCCTACAATGACATAAAATTAATCACAGCATTTATGCTGATGGTAATGAAACTATTATTTGGCATGATGGTGGCTTGTCGCCCCCTATGCCACATTTGGCCAACACCTCACAAATACAAAGTCATATATGAAAGTTACTAGCTACTGGCAAACCAATGTCTACTTTTACGGGAAACATGTCTTTAAATACCACTAATCTTTCTAATCCTTTGCATATATCTTTACATCGAAACAGATCTAGATATGTCATTGCTTGTGTTAAAAAAACCTTACTTGTTGTTAGTGAGAATCTTTAAATGGGATAATAATACAGAAGTAGTTAACCTTATGGGCAATTGTACATTTTTAAGCTGTATAAATACTACTTGATGGCATAATAATTGGAATAAGACTTACTCCAATATATATATTTTAAGAGCTAGAAAAAAAACCTGGTTACCTGTAAACTTGACACACACCTGGAGTAAATCTACTGGGGTTACTCAAACTTACAAAGTAATGCAAGATCTTGTCCACCGCAGCGGAAGAGTAGTTGGGATCGTCGTAACAACAGTAGTGGGACTTGTGGCCATTGCTTCCACCGCCGCTGTTGCTGGACTGGCGTTACATCAGAGTATCCAAAATGCAGAGTTCGTGCAACAATGGCATGAACAATCTCACTTGTTGTGACAACAACAACGAGACATCGATGCTCATTTGACTAAACGAGTAGATAACTTAAAACAAGTGGTTTCTTGGATAGGGGATCAGCTAACAGTGTTAAATACTCGAGCCTTGTTAAAATGTGACTGAAATACTACTCAATTTTGTATTACCCCTGTTCCTTTTAACAGCACTGTGCATAATTGGACAAAGATAAAAAGGCTTTTAATTGGCCATAATAATCTTTCCCTAAAAATACAAAAACTAACACACAATATTTCTAAAACGTTTCATAATCAGTTACCATTGCTGATTGGCACTAATTTAACAACTGGTATTGCACAAAGCTTGAAATCTTTAAACCCTATGAGTCCTATAAAAACTTTACTGACTTCTGTTTCTAGTAATGTATTGATTGTTGTTTTTGCCTTTGTCATTTTCACAGTCTGCTGGAAACGGTGCCAAAGGGCAAACACCGAATCCCAGTGAGCCCAACATGTGATGATGGTTTTGAAAGAAATTCAAACCTGTAAATAAAGAAGGGGGAGATGTAGAGGACTGTGTGCTCACAAACGAGATGTTCCCGATAAGCCCTGCTTTTGCAGACAAAGCAGGACGGTCCTTCTCTGCAAACAGAAAGGACAAAGGAGCCAGCTGTAAACAGTGGGCTCTGGGAACTGGTCAATGTTTACTGATCTTGGGAGTCAAGGAAAGGTCAGAGAAGCAACACATGCCCCACGACTTGGTAACATTCCACAAACGGCTGTATAAAATAAAGCAGTGTGTGCCGTTTGGCGCGGCCGCCATGTATGTCTTGTCCTGTGTTGTCTTGTGTGTTCATTCCTTTGTTTAGGAAACACACAGACCCCAACATACAGTTACATAGTTTCTTAATTTGTACACTCAAGATGGAAATTTCCCATTTATATAATCACAGGTTAATTGTAGTTCATAGTTGGTTAAGCCTGAATTTTGTTTCCCCAATGTAGTAATTTACAAGAAAAATAATGCGCTTGAATTATTAATATTTTTTTCTTTCTTTTCTTGAGACAGAGTTTTGCTGTTGTTGCAAAGGCTGGAATGCAGTGGTGTGATCTCGGCTCAACACAACCTCCACCTCCCAGATTCAAAGTATTCTCCTGCCTCAGCCTCCCGAATAGCTGGGATTACAGGCATGAGCCACCGTGCCTGGCCGAATTAAATTTTTTAAAAAGTAGATTATCAGGCCTGGAACAGTAGTTTACACCTGTAATCCCAGCACTTTCGGAGGCCGAGGCGGGTGAATCACGAGGTCAGGAGTTCTAGACCAGCCTGGCCAACATGGTGAATCTCTGTCTCTAATAAAAATACAAAAATTAGCCAGAAGTGGTGGCAGATGCCTGTAATCCCAGCTTCTCAGGAGGCTGAGACAGATAATTGCTTGAACCCGGGAGGCAGAGGTTGCTGTGAGCCGAGATAGAGCCACTGCACACCATCCAGGGCAACAGAGTGAGACTCCGTCTCATATTAAAAAAAAAAAAAAAGTCCAGGTGCGATGGCTCACGCCTGTAATCCCAGCACTTTGGGAGGCCGAGGTAGGCGGATCACCTGAGGTTGGAAGTTCAAGACTAGCCTGACCAACATGAAGAAGCCCCATCTCTACTAAAAATATAAAAATTAGCCAGGCCTGGTGGCACATGCCCATAATCCTAGCTACATGTGGGGCTGAGGCAGGAAAATCTTTTGAACCTGGGAGATGGAGGTTTCGGTGAGCCGAGATGGTGCCATTGCACTCCAGTCTGAGCAACAAGAGCGAAACTGTCTTAAAGTTCAGAAGCCTGTTGAAAGGAAATAAACTTAAGTAACATTTGATTAAGAAATATTTTAGGTTGGCCACTGAAAACAAATTCAGCTGATTTACTTATTTGTTTTTGTTATTATTTTTTGAGATGGAGTCTTGCTCTGTCGCCCAGGCTGGAGTGCATGGCACGATCTTAGCTCATGGCAACTTCCACCTTCTGGGTTCAAGCTATTCTGCCTCAGGCTCTGGGGGAGCTAGGACTACAGGTGCCTACCACCATGTCTGGCTAATTTTTGTATTTTTCATAGAGACGGTGTTTCACCATATTGGCCAGGCTGGTCTCGAACTCCTTACCTTTTGATCTGCCCGCCTTGGCTTCCCAAAGTACTGGGGTTACAGGTGTGAGCTACCGTGCCCAGTCCGATTTATTTATTTATTTTTTAATGAGAAAAAGGAGACAATGTGCTGAGTCTGTGTCTGGCTATGTGATAGGTAAGAAAAGAGAACACCATCTGAGTCATTATGGGAATGATGTTTCTTTCCTGATACTGTTCCTGGAGCACACAAAGGATGGAGAATTTTATTTTATTTTATTTTATTTTTATTTATTTCTTTTTGAGATGGAGTCTTGCTCTGTCACCCAGGCTGGAGTGCAGTGACCTGATCTCAGCTCACTGCAAGCTCCGTCTCCCGGGTTCATGCCATTCTCCTGTCTCAGCCTCCCAAGTAGTTGTGACTACAGGCGCCCGCCACCTCGCCCAGCTAGTTTTTTGTATTTTTTAGTAGAGACGGGGTTTCGCCATGTTAACCAGGATGGTCTCGATCTCCTAACCTCGTGATGCGCCCATCTAAGCCTCCCAAAGTGCTGGGATTACAGGCTTGAGCCACCGTGCCCGGCCGAAGAATTTTATTTTATTTTTTATTTTTTGAGAAGGAGTCTTGCTCTGTCACCCAGGCTGGAGTGCAGTGGCCGGATCTCAGCTTACTGCAAGCTCCACCTCCCGGGTTCCCGCCATTCTCCTGCCTCAGCTCCCGGTAGCGGGACTACAAGGCGCCGCCACCTCGCCCGGCTAGTTTTTTGTTTTTGTAGTAGAGACGGGGTTTCACCGTGTTAGCCAGGATGGTCTCGATCTCCTGAACCCATGATCCGCCCGTCTCGCCTCCCAAAGTGCTGGGATTACGGCTGAGCCACCGCGCCGGCAACTTGCATGTTCTATAAATTTTGTAATTATCTGAAAAATGGACATAGTAACCTTAAGATTAATCATATCCTAAACGTCATACAAAAACTATATTTTTATGTTTCCAGTTATTATTAATATTACAAATATTTTATGTGTTTCAGATTTATGCAGTTTTATTTGTTTTTATACTTTATAGAAGAATGTAAGGGTTACGCACTATTATTATTATAGTAGAATTTTATATGTGTCTGTATAGTTATACTTAATAGAAAGGTATTTGTTTATATATGGTTTTTTTGATGCTGTCTAGAATCATTTTAAGTTTTTCAACATAAAAGACTTATTTTAGCATTTCTCTTGTATATATGCAGAGTATCACTCTGTTTTGGGGCTGGTCTTGAATCCTGGTCTAAAGTTTTTCTGACTGCCTTGCCGTCCTAAATGTATAGGAATTACAGACATGAGCCACTGTGCCTGACCACCATGTAGCAATTTTTTTTTTTTAAACTGTGTTAGTGGTGATGAACACGCTTACCTTTCATTATGGAAAGTCTTTTTTTTTTTTTTTTTTTTTTTTTTTGAGACGGAGTCTCACTCTGTCGCCTCGGGCTGGAGTGCAGTGGTCGGATCTCAGCTCACTGCAAGCTCCGCCTTCCGGGTTCACGCATTCTCCTGTCTCAGCCTCCCGAGTAGCTGGGACTACAGGCGCCCGCCATCTCGCCCTGCTAGTTTTTGTATTTTTTAGTAGAGACGGGGTTTCACCGTGGTAGCCAGGATGGTCTCGATCTGCTGAACCTCGTGATCCGCTCGTCTCGGCCTCCCAAAGTGCTGGGATTACAGGCTTGAGCCACCGCGCCCGGCCGGAAAAGTTTTTGCTCACTGCAAGCTCCGCCTCCCGGGTTCACGCCATTCTCCTGTCTCAGCCTCCTGAGTAGCTGGGACTACAGGCGCCCGCCTCGTCGCCCGGCTAGTTTTTTGTATTTTTTAGTAGAGACGGGGTTTCACCGTATTAGCCAGGATGGTCTCGATCTCCTGACCTCATGATCCGCCCGTCTCGGCCTCCCAAAGTGCTGGGATTACAGGCTTGAGCCACCGCGCCCGGCCTTTTTTATTGTTTTTTAAAGTAAAATAATTTCTGATCAAGTATTATGGATTAAGAATTTTTTTTATTACTTCAAAATTTGGAAAGCTCTGTTTTTTGTTTTTTGTTTTTTTTTGTTTTTTTCATCTTCAAGTAACCTGTGTACTACTTTATTTTTATTTATTTTATTTTTTCATAAGTTATTGGGGTACAAGTGGTGTTTGGTTACATGAGTAAGTTCTTTAGTGGTGATTGTGGGAGTTTTGTGCACTCATCACCCGAGTTGTATACACTGCACTCTATTTGTAATCTTTTATCCCTCGTTTTCCTCCCACTCTTCTCTGTAAGTCCCCAAAGTCCACTGTATCATTCTTTTCTTTTTTTTCTCTTTTTGAGACAGAGTCTTCGCTCTGTCACACAGACTGGAAAGCAGTGACACGATCTCAGCTCACTGCAAGCTCCACCTCCCAGGTTCACGCCATTCTCCTGCCTCAGCTTCCCGAGTAGCTGGGACCACAGGCTCCCGCCACCACCCCTAGCTAATTTTTTTAAATTTTTTTGTAGAGACGGGGTTTCACCGTGTTAGCCAGGATGGTCTCGATCTCCTGACCTAATGATCCTCCATCCTCAGCCTCCCAAAGTGCTGGGATAACAGGCCTGAGCCACCAGGCCCGGCCTCACTGTATCATTCTTATGCCTTTGCATCCTTATAGCTTAGCTCCCACATATCAGTGAGAACATGTTTGTTCTCACTGAGTTTGTCCATTTCTGAGTTACTTTACTTAGAATGATAGTCTCCAATCTTATCCATGTTACTGTGAATGCCAATTAATTTATTCCTTTTTATGGCTGAGTAGTGTTGCATCATATATATATCTCACAGTTTCTTTATCCACTCATTAGTTAATGGGCATTTGGATTGGTTCCATGATTTTGCTATTGTGAATTGTGCTGCTATAAACGTGTGTGCAAAAGTATCCTTTTCATATAATGACTTCTTTTCCTCTGGGTAGATACTCAGTAGTGGGACTGCTGGATCAAATGGTAGTACAACTTTTAGTTCTTTAGGAATCTCCACACTGTTTTCCACAGTGGTTGTACTAGGTTTACGTTCCCACCAGCAGTGTAGAAGCGTTCCCTGATCACCGCATCCACACCAACAAATACTGTTTTTTGATTTTCTTTTCTTTGTTATAACCATTCTTGCAAAAGTAAGGTGGTAACCTATGGTGATTTTGATTTGCATTTCCCTGGTCATTAGCAATGTTGAGCATTTTTTCATGTTTCTTGGCCATTTGTATATCTTCTGTTGAAAATCGTCTATGTATGTCCTTAGCTCAGTTTTGATGGGATTTTTTTTTTTTTTTTTTCTCGCTGCTTTGAGTGCATTGTAGATTCCAGATATTACTTCTTTGTCAGGTGTATGGATTGTGAGGATTTTCTCCTACTCTGTGGGTTGTCTGTTCACTCTGGTGTTCCTTTTGCCATGCAAAAGCTCTTTAGTTTAATTAAGTCCCTATTTTGACACTATTCCACAAGATAGAGAGAGAATCCTCTCTAATTTATGCTTGTTTTAATTGCATTTGCTTTTGGGTTCTTGATTATGAAATCCTTGTCTAAGCTAATGTCTAAAAGGGTTTTTCCAATGTTATCTTCTAGAATTTCTATAGTTTTTTTTATCCTTTCCCCATTTTATGTTTTTGTTTGCTTTGTTGAAGTTCAGTTGGCTGTAATATTTAGGTTTATTTCTGGGTTCTCTATTCTGTTGCATTGGTTTATGTGCCTATTTTTATACCAGTACCTTGCTGTTTTTGTGACTTTGGCTTTATAGTATAGTTTGAAGTCAGGTAGTGTGATGCCTTCAGATTTGTTCTTTCTGCTTAGTCTTGCTCTGCCTATGGAGGCTCTTTTTTTGTTCTATATGAATTTTAGAATCATTTTTTCTAATTCTGTGAAGAATGATGATGGTATTTTGATGGAAATTGCATTTAATTTGTAGATTGCTTTTGGCAGTATCATTTTCACAATATTGAGTCTACCCATTCATGAGCATGGACTGTGTTTCCATTTGTTTGTGTCATCCGTGATTTCTTTCAGCACCGTTTTGTAGTTTTCCTTGTAGAGGTCTTTTCCTTCTTTGGTTAGGTATATTCCTACTTTTTTTTTTTTTTTTTTTTTTTTTCACAGCTATCGTAAAAGGGGTTGAGTTTTGATTTGACTCTCTGCTTGGTCGCTTTGGTGTCTAGAAGAGCTACTGATTTGTATACATTAATTTTGTATCTGAAAGCTTCCCTGAATTATTTTATCACTTCTAGGAACTTTCTTTAAAAGTCCAGGGTTTTCAAAGTAAACGATCATATCATCAGCAAAGAGTGACAGCTTTACTTCCTCTGTACCAATTTTGATGCCCTTTATTTCTTTCTCTTTTCTGCTTGCTCTGGCTAAGACTTCCAGTACTCTGTTGAAGAAGTGTGGTGAGAGTGGATAGCCTTGTCTTGTTCCAGCCCTCAGAGGGAATGCTTTCAACTTCTCTTTATTTAGTATTATGCTGACTCTGAGTTTGTCATAGATGGCTTTTATTACCTTGATGTATGTCCCTTGTATGCCAGTGTTGCTCAGAGTTTTAATCATAAGGCTTGCTGGATTTTGTTGAATGCTTTTTCTGCATCTATTGAGATGATCATGTGATTTTTGTTTTTATTTCTTTTTATGTGGTGTATCACATTTATTGACTTGCATTTGTTAAACCATCCCTGCATCACTGGTATGAAACCCACTTGATCATGGATTCTGTTTTTGATATGTTGTTGGATTCAGTTAGCTAGTATTTTGTTAAGGATTTTAGCATCTATTTTCATCAGGGACATCAGTCTGTGGTTTTCTTTTTTGATTAATGCCCTTTTCTGGTTTTGGTATTAGGGTGATGCTGGCTTCACAGAATGAATTAGGAATGGCTCCCTCTTTCTCTATCTTGTGGAATAGTGTCAATAGCATTGGTACCAATTCTTCTTTGAATGTCTGGTAGAATTCTGCTGCATATTGTCTGGCCCTGGACATTTTGTTGGCAATTTTTAAATTACCATTTGAGTCTCGCTGCTTGTTATTGGTCTGTTCAGGATATCTAATTCTTTTAAGCTGGGTGGGTTGCATTTTTCCAGAAATTTATTCATTTCTTTTGGGTTTTCTAATTAGTGCACTTAAAGGTGTTGATAGTAGCCTCGAATGACCTTATTTCTGTGTTGTCAGTTTTAATATCTCCCGTTTCATTTCATTTCTTTTCTTTTCTTTTTTTTTTTTTTTTTTTTTTGGAGATGGAGTCTCGCTCTGTTGCCCAGGCTGGAGTGCAGTGGCCAGATCTCAGCTCACTGCAAGCTCCACGTCCCGGGTTTACGCCATTCTCCTGCCACAGCCTCCTGAGTAGCTGAGAGTACAGGTGCCCACCACCTCACCCAACTAGTTTTTTGTATTTTTTTTTTTTAGTAGAGATGGGGTTTCACCGTGTTAGCCAGGATGGTCTCCATCTCCTGACCTCATGATCGGCCCCTCTCGGCCTCCCAATGTGCTGGGATTACAGACTTGAGCCACTGCGCTGGGCTGCGTTTCATTTCTTATTTAGGTTATTTGGATTTTCTTTTTTTCTTGGTTAATCTTGCTAATGGTCTATCAATTGTATTTATGTTTTTAACGAGCCAGATTTTTGTTTTATTTATCTTTTGGGTTTTGTTTGTTTCAATTTCATTTCATTCCACTCTGATTGTGATTATTATTTTTTTTCTTCTTCTGGGTTTGGGTTTCATTTGTCCTTGTTTTAGTTTCCTTGAGGTGTGAACCAGAGTGTCAGTTTGTACTCTTTCAGACTTTCTGATATAGGTGTTCAGGGCTATGAACTTTCCTCTTAGCACCGCCTTTGCTGTATCCTAGAAGTGTTGATAGGTTGTATCACTTTTGTTGTTGAGTTTGAAGAATTTTTAAATTTCCATTTTGATTTCATATTTGACCCAATGATTATTCAGGAGCAGGGCTTTAAATTTACATGTATTTGCATGGTTTTGAAGCTTCCTTTTGTAGTTGAATTCCACTTTTATTCCACTGTGGTCTGAGAGAGTGTTTGATATAATTTCATTTTCTTACATTTATTGAGGCTCATTTCATGGCCTATCATACGGTCTATTTGGAGAAAGTTTTGAATAGAATGTATATTCTGCAGTTGTGGGATGGAATGGTATGTATATATCTGTTAAGTCCATTTGCTCCAAGATATAGTTTAAATCCATTGTTTATTTGTTGGCTTTCAGTCTTGATGACCTGTCTAGTGCTGTCAGTGGAGTATTGAAGCCTTCACGATTATTGTGTTGCTGTCTATCTCATTTATTAGGTCTACTAGTAATTGTTTTATAAATTTAGGAGCTCCAGTGTTAGGTGCATATATGTTTAGGATTGTGTTATGTTCCTGTTGTACAAGACCTTTTACCATTGTATAATGTCCCTCTTTGTCATTTTTAACTGCTGTTGCTTTAAAGTTTATTTTGTCTTATATAAGAATAGCCCTTATGAACCTCTTGTTTAGTGTGATATTGTGGGGTTCTCTGGCTTAGGTGAATAGCAAGTCATTTTCATGAATTACCTCATGCCATTGGGGAAGAGGTATCCTCATTTAAAATTTTTTTTATAGTGGTTCCTGTGTCTCTCATTCTGTATTATTTAATTTATTTGAAATATTAAAAGTTAATTTATTAATCTTCATTGTTTTATGGTAGCTTTCCAAAAATTTTATACTTTTTTGATTGGGCCATGTTTCCCTAATATTCCATACATATTGTAATCATTAATTAAAATTTGTACATCAAAAAAGCTACCTGTTACAATCTTCATAATGTGCCCTTGTCCTGGAAGTCTGAAACCAATTGTCTTGGCTAGAAATTCTGAGAGGCTGTCAAACATATTCTTAGAATGCATCTTGTTTGAATTTTTTCTTTTTTTTTTTTGTTAGGTAAAGAATGTTATTCATGTTTCTTCTTAATAGTAGTGACTTGCTATATCTATTTTTTGTGTGTGGTACCGCATTCTCTGCTGCTGTAACGTTTAACTTTGGTCTCAGCAGATTCATGCTGTCATTTTATTTTATTTTTATTTTTTTGTTTTTTATTTTTTTATTTTTTGAGACAGAGTCTTGCTCTGTTGCCCAGGCTGGAATGCAGTGGCTGGATCTCAGCTCACTGCAAGCTCCGCCTCCCAGGTTTACACCATTCTGCTGCCTCAGCCTCCTCAGTAGCTGGGACTACAGGAGCCCGCCACCACACCCAGCTAGTTTTTTGTTTTTTTTTTTTTTTAGTAGAGGCGGGGTTTCACCGTGTTAGCCAGGATGGTCTCGATCTCCTGACCTCGTGATCCACCCATCTTGGCCTCCCAAAGTGCTGGGATTATAGGCTTGAGCCACCGAGCCTGGCCGATTTTATCTTATTTTATTTGTTTAATTTTTTTTGAGACGGATTTCACTCTGTCGCCCAGGCTGGAGTGTAGTGGCATGATCTCGGCTCACTGGAAGCTCTGCCACCAGGGTTCATGCCATTTTTCTGCTTCAGCCTCCCGAGTAGCTGAGATTACAGGCGCCCGCCACCACGCCCGGCCAATTTTTTGTATTTTTAGTAGAGATGGGGTTTCACCATGTTAGCAAGAATGGTCTCAATCTCCTGACCTCGTGACCCACCCGCCTAGGCCTCTCAAAGTGCTGGAATTACAGGCATGAGCCACCGTGCCTGGTCTCAAGCTGTCATTTTAAAGCATGTCACCATTTCTTTCAGCACTTTATGTCATGAGAGACAAAACCAGTGTCTGGAAAGGCCCCTAGAAGCCAGAAATAAATATGCATGTGCCACTGTTTTATATGTCTTTAGTAATGAAATCAGGAGTTGGCAATTTACTTGTTTTGTTTTGAGACAGAGTCTCACTCCGTCACGCTGGCTGGAGTACGATAGCACAATCTCATCTCACTGCAATCTCTACATCCCAAGTTCAAGTGATTGCCTCAGGCTCCCGAGTAGCTGAGACTACAGACGTGTGCCACCACACCTGGCTAATTTTTGAGTTTTTAGTAGAGATGGAGTTTTTCCATTTTGGCCAGGCTAGTCTTGAACTCTTGATCTCAGGTAATCCACTTGCTTTGGCCTCCAAAAGTGCTGGGATTACAGGTGTGAGCTGCCATTCCTAGCCAACAATTTACTTCTAAAGACAGTATGTCCTTTTGGGGAGCAGGAAGCGCTGCGTTCGGAAACTGTAACAGACTTCTCTTTCCTTTTATGTGGCTGTTTGCGTTGTGCTTACTTGGGGCACTCTACACACTTAACTCATTTATAAATTTTCAACAAATGTATTTTGGTTAGTATGCTTTTGTTACATTTATATGTCTATGAAGAAATTAGGGCCTGTCTTATTTTGTTGTGCCATCTTGCTTATGTGGTTTGTATAATTTTATAGGTTATATTTGTAAAGTATATTTATCTGAGTCTAGCACGTGGAATAATTTGTTAATTTCATTTCTTCCAGTTATGTATTCTCATTTTACACAAGACTTTTGGCCAGATCAGAGCATAAAAGATTCTTTCCAAGAAGTAATACTGAGAACATACACAGGACACAGGATGTGGACATAAGAATTTACGATTAAGAAAAGACTGTAAAAGTGTCAATGAGGGTAAGATGCATGAAGAAGGTTATAATAAACTTAACCAATGTTGGACAACTACCCAAGGAAAAATATTTCAGTGTAACAAATATATGAAAATCTTTCATAAATATTCAATTTCAAATAGACATGTTTAGTGAATGCTGAAGAGAAGTTAAAAGCTTTGCAACATTTCTTATATTTGTAAGGTTTGTCTTCAGTATGAATTACCTTATGTTTAATAAGGGTTGAGAACCATTTAAAGGCTTTGCCACATTCTTCACATTTGTAGATATTCTCTCTAGTATGAATTCTCTTATGTTGAATTAAGTGTGAAAGCATGAAAAATGATTTGCTACATTTTATACATTTCAAAGTTTTCTTTTTAGTCTGTCTAATCTTATAAGACAATTCATACTGGAAAGAAACCCTACAAATGTGAAGAATGTGACAAAGTTTTTAACAATTCTTCAACCCTTATGAACATAAGATAATTCATATTGGGAAGAAACCGTACAAATGTGAAGAATGTGGCAAAGCTTTCAGGCAATCCTCACACCTTACTAGACATAAAGCAATTCATACTGGGGAGAAACCCTACAAATGTGAAGAGTGCGGCAAAGCTTTTAACCATTTCTCAGCCCTTAGGAAACATAAGATAATTCATACCGGGGAGAAACCATACAAATGTGAAGAATGTGGTAAAGCTTTTAAGTGGTCCTCAAGACTTACGGAACATAAGGTAATTCATACTGTAGAGAAACCCTGCAAATGTGAAGAATGTGGCAAAGCTTTTAGGCATTTCCCAGCCCTTAGAAAACATAAGATAATCCATACCGGAAAGAAACCCTACAAATGTGAAGAATGTGGCAAAGCTTTTAACAATTCCTCAACCCTTTTGAAACATAAGATAATTCACACTGAGGAGAAACCATACAAATGTGAAGAATGTGGCCAAGCTTTTAGCCATTTCTCACACCTTACTAAACATAGGATAATTCATACAAGAAAGAAACCCTACAAATGTGAAGAGTGTGGTAAAGCATTTAGTCAGTCGTAAAACCTTACTAAACATAAGATAATTCATTCTGGAGAGAAACCCTACAAATGTGAAGAATGTGGCAAAGCCTTTAACCAGTCCTCACACCTTACTTGACATAAAATGATTCATACTGGCGGGAAACCCTACAAATGTGAAGAATGTGGCAAAGATTTTAACCATCCTTCAACCCTTACTAAACATAAGATAATTCATACTGGGGAGAAACCCTAAAAATGTGAAGAATGTGTCAAAGCTCTCAACCATTTTACAAACCTTAATACACATAAGATAATTTATACTAGAGACAGACCCTTCATATGTGAAGAATGTGGCAAAGCTTTTAACCAGTCCTCAAGCCTTAATAAACAGAAAACAAATCATACTGGGGAGAAACCCTAAAAATGTGAAGAATGTGTCAAAGCTCTCAACCATTTTACAAACCTTAATACACATAAGATAATTTATACTAGAGACATACCCTTCATATGTGAAGATTGTGGCAAAGCTTTTAACCAGTCCTCAAGCCTTAATAAACAGAAAACAAATCATACTGGAGAGAAACCCTACAAATGTAAAGAATGTGGCAAAGCCTTTAGTCCTCACACCTTAAATACATATAAAATAATTGATACTGGAGGAAAACCCTACAAATGTAATAAAGGTGGCAAAGCTTCTAACCATTGCTTAGCTGTTACTTAAAATGAGAGAATTTCTAAAGAAGATAAACTCCGCAAATGTGAATAATATGGCAAAGCTTTTAACTGGTCCTCAAATCATACTGAATGTAAGATAATTCATACTGAAGAGAAACCCTTCAAATGTGAGGAATGTGGCAAAGCTTTTAATCAGTCCTCAAATCTTACTGAACATAAAATAATTCATACTAGAGACAAACACTGCAAATGTGAAGAACAGGCAAAGCTTTTAACCAGTCCTCTAACTTTACTCAACATAAAATTATTTATACTGGAGAGGAATGCTACAAATGCAAAGAACTTGGCAAAACTTTTAAGTACTTCTCAAAACATACTGAACATAAGATAATTCGTACTGGAGAGATACTTTACAAATATGAAGAATGTGGCAAAGCTTCTAACAGGTTCTCAAATCTTACTGAATATAAGACAAATTGGAGAGAAACCCTCCAAATATGAAGAGTGTGGCAAAGCTTTTAACTGGTCCTCAAACCTTACTGAACATAAGGTAATTCATACTGAAGAGAAACCCTACAAATATAACTACTGCAGCAAAGCTTTTAACTGGTTCTCAGACCTTACTCAACATAAGATAATTTATACTGAAGACAAACTGTAAATGTGAAGAATGCGGCAATGCTTTTAATCAATTCTCAAACTTTACTAGACATAAGAAAATTCATACTGGAGAAAAACCCTACAAATATGAAGAAGGTGGCAACGCTTTTAGCCAGTCCTCAACTCTTGCTAAACAAGATAATTCAATGGGAGAGAAACCCTACAAATGTGAATAATGCCATAACCATTCTTCAATACTTAATACACAATTTATACAACCTGCAAATGTGAAGACTGTTGCAAAGCTTTTAACTGGTCCCCAAACCTTACTGAACATAAGACAATTCATAATGGAAACTAGCCTTACAAATATGAAGAACATGCAAAGACTGTAACCATTTCTCACATCTTACCACACATTAAGGTAATTCATACTGAAGAGAAATCCTACAAATGTGAAGAATGTAACAAAGTCTTCAACTGACCTTCAACTCGTACTAAACATTAAGAGAACTCATACAGAAGATAAATTTTATAAATACGAAGAATGTGATAAAAGCTTTGAAAACATTCAACCCTTATTGCACATAAGATAATTTATGCTGCAGAGAAATTCCACAAGTATGAAGAATGAGGCAAAGTTGTTTTTTTTTTTTTTTTTTTTTGAAATGGAGTCACACTCTGCCACCCAATCTGGAGTGCAGTGGGGCAGTCTTGGCTCATTGCAACCTCTGCCTCCTGGGCTCAAGCAATTCTCCTGCCTCAACCTCCCAAGCAGCTGGGATGACAGGCGCCTGCCACCACGCCCAGGTAATTTTTGTGTTTTCAGTAGAGATGGGATTTCACCATGTTGACCAGGCTGGTTTTGAACTTCTGACCTCAAGTGATCCACCTGCCTTGGCCTCCCAAAGTGCCCCAAAGTGCTGGGATTACAAGCACCTGGCTGAATGTGGCAAAGTTTTTAATAAGTTATGAAATCATACTGGAGAGAAACTCTACAAACCCAAAAGACATGACAGTGCTCTTGAGAACACCTTAAACTTTTCTAAACATAAAAGAAACCATAGTGTCAAGAAATCCTAGATATGAGTAATGTCACAAAGCCTTTAAATGGTTGTCACACTTGATTGTAAGATAATTTATCCTGGAGACAACTCTATGAAGAATGTGGCAAAATATTTAACGAATACTCACACCTATCATGTAGGAAAGCATTTGTACTTGAAAAAAAAAAAGTACACCTATAAAGAATGTGGAAAAGGCATTAATATCTGCTCACATCTTAACATCACAGAGTTTGTACTTAATACAAACATTAAAAATGCAATTACTGTCAGAATATCTTTTAGAAAATATAAGCCTTAGAATGGTGAAGAGTATTTCTTTTGGTGACAAACATTACGAATATAAAGACCGTTGTATACTCTATTTGTACCACAGATCTTGTTGTGCATATTTTGTACTAGAGAAAAACCTTAAAGTTGCTCAAACTTTGTTCATTATCGGGGAATTTATAATGGAAAAAAAACTTACAGATGCAATAAATTTGGAAAAGAAGTTGATAAACTACAGCTTAGAAAACAGTATACTAAGATTTTTTTTTTGTAGATGCAGTAAATATGAAAAATATTCAATCCAAAATTAACTCTATGTAAATGTCAGAGAATTCACAGTAGAAATGTTAAGGCACTGGCACTTCAGACATTACACTAAATCAGAGGGTTGAGTATAAAAAATAATTTCAATCTAAAATTTAGGTAAGCTACTTGCATATAACTTTAAAAAGGAGATGATTTTTTGGAGAATTATAATCACATTTGAAGTATTTTTTTGTATACTTCAAATATCAAAAAAATTAACCTTGCAATATTGAAAACATTTACAGACTCTTTGAAAAGCAAATAAGGATGTAATTCAACTCTCAAATTACTTCATGCTCTTCAGTCCTGCTTTATTTAAATGTGAAAGCATGCTATCAATTGTTGCTGCATCAGAGATATGAGATTCGTTTTTATTAGGTGGGCATTATTTATGACCTTTTTCTTAAAGGAGAAAGGATATTAAAATATAAAATGCATGATAAAAATCTAAGTGGAGAGGCTTTTTGTGGTTAACTTGCAATATTGAGTGATGTATGAGGTAGGTGTTCTGAGGAATATATTTTTGTGCATTATAGTGAGAGAAAAACATTTTAAAATTGTAGTTAAGATTAAAATTAAATTAGTGATGTATTATATTAATTGTGCTTTTATGTAATGCAGTACATTCATAAATTTTTAGATTGTATGTGAACTTAACTTTTTAAACATATTTTGACATGTTAAGTCTACTGTATATTCAGTGATGTGTTATGTCACTCACTTGAACCTATCCCACCTTACTCAAGGGCATAGGTAAGTGATGGCAACAGTTTACTATTTGGTAACAGCGGAACAACATCTCTAGTAATCTCTTTTTTCAGTGGCTTTAACATGCAAATAAGTTCAAGAATATTGTTCTTGTAGGTTAAATTTTTATACTTTTAATCTTATTTAAACTTCTTTTTCTTTTTTTTTTTTTTTTTTTTTTTTTTGCCTTGACAGATTTAAACTTATTTTTCTTAACTTTTGTGGGTACATAGTATGTATATATATTTCTGCCATGTATAGCATATTTTGATACCAGCATAAAATATGCAATAATCACAGCAGGGTAAATGAGGGATTCATCACCTTCAACATTTATTCCTTGAATTACAAGCAATCCAAATCTACACTTTTAGTTGTTTTGAAATGTACAACTAAATTGTTATTTATTATAGGATCATTTTTGTGGTCATAATAAAAATCATATAGGAATGTAAATAAAATCCATACATATCTGGGTCCTCAGTCAATATTTTTTTAAATTTGTTATCTATTTTTCTTTGAACCTGTGGCCACTATGCCTGGAAACATATACCTACAGACTTTTTAAAAAATTTACTTTATTTTTGCAGTTGCAAAATTTAATAGAGTGAAAACAGAGCTCCCGTACAAAGCAAGGGGACCCAAAGGGGGTAGCCAGTGCCGGCTCGAATGCCTGGGTTTATATCCTGATCATTGTCCCTCCCCTTATGCTCTCAGGCAAGATGATTGGCTATTTCTTTACCTCCCATTTTTGCCTAATTAGCATTTTAGTGAGTTCTCTTTACTATCTGTTGGTCGGGTGTTAGCTAAGTTGCAAGCCCCGTGTTTAAAGGTGGATGTGGTCACCTTCCCAGCTAGGCTTAGGGATTCTTAGTCGGCCTAGGAAATCCAGTTAATCCTGTCTCTCTGTCCCCACTCTCAATGGGAAAACCCAAGTGCTGTTGGGGAGGTTGGCTGACGACTGCTCTAACTGCTTCCTGCTGAATTGGGGTGCAGTAGGGGTTGTGCCATTGAGATTTCCTCAGGAGCGGTGCCTTTGATGTCATCAACATTGGAGCATGGGCTAGCAGGCCAGTCCAGGGGTTCACGGTAGATCTTAGTCATGTACTGCATCTAGGGCTCCATTTGAAGAATGATTTGTAGCTTTACAGCTTCGATTCTGGAAGAGAGAAAATTAACAAGGAGGTTAAAGATACAGGGATTGAAATGTATGGCCTGCAGTGCAGGGGATTATTTCTTTGGCAGACTTCACAGGCCCTGACTATCTGCTTGATGGTTTTAAAAAGGCCTCGTCTAGTAAATAATAATTTGGCCATCTGATAGGTGCTATTAATGCCTAAATGAAAGGTTTGGTGAAGGGTTTTAATTAATTTCCATTGGTTACCTGCAGGCAAAATTATTTTTCCTTCTTTGGTGGCTAGGCATCCTGAGGGGGAGGAAACTATGTCCTTGTGAGGTTCCCCATTCTGTTTCTCCTGCTGAGTACTAAGGCTTGGTTTCCTGGAGGGGATTACCCCCATACTAGGGGTCCTTCTATAAGCATTTCTAATGGAGGGTCCTGCCTTGAGGCTCTTTCTGCTTCAATATCCGCTTGGTGGTTCCCCTCTATTTCCCTTTCCTTTCCTTTTTGATGACCCCAGCAGTGTAAGACTGCCACCTCTTTAGGTTTCTGTACAGCCAATAATAATCTCCTAATGGCTTCTGATGTTTGATAGGTGTTCCCTCAGAAGTTAGGAATTCCCTTTCTCTCTATATTGCTGTGTGGGCATGGAGGACTAGGTAAGTATACTTAGAGTCTATATATATATTTACCCTTTTTCCTTTTCCTAATTCTAGTGCCTGAGTGAGGGCTATTAGTTCTGCCAACTGAACGCTAGTTCCTGGAGTGAGAGGATTACTTTCAAGTATTCCATTATCACTGACCACTGCACACCCCACTTTTCAAAGTCCTTTTTCTACAAAGGAACTTCCATCAGTATACAAGTTGAAGTAGTGATCAGTCAAGGGAACCTCTAGAGGGTCCCTTTGAGTGGTGTAGGTTTGAGCAATTACCAGTTGACAGTTATGTTCTATCTTTTCTTCATTGTCTGGAAGAAATGTGGGCTGGGTTAAGAATTGCACAAGTGCGCAGTCGCAGCCTCAGTCCTTCAATTAATAGAGCCTGATATTTAAATGAACAGTTGTCTGACAGCCACAAGTCTCCTTTAGCAGTGAGTATACTGTTTACATCATGTGATGTCCACACAGTAAGATCTGTTCTCTGTATTATTTTAATGGCTTCAGGTACTAAGACAGCTACTGCCGCCACTACCTGTAAACAATGAGGCCAACCCTTTGCCACTACATCAATTTTCTTACTCAGATAGGCCATGGGTTGCAAGCTGGTCCCTTGAACCTGTGTAAGGACTCCTAGAGCTATTCCTGTTTTTTCTGTGACATATAAAGAGAAGCCTTGCCCTGTTGGCAAGCTTAACACTGGGGCTTGGTTTAGGGCCTTCTTTAGGGCCTGGAAAGCCTCTTTTGCTTCAGGTGTCCATCTTACTAAATGGGTTTTGGCTTTCTGAGTTTCCTTAATTAGTGTATATACTGGCCTGGCTATTTTGCTGTACCTGGGAAACCATATTCAGCAGAAGCCTGTTATGCCAAGGAACCCTCTTAGTTGCTTTTAGGGTTTTGGGATGAGGATAAGCCAGTATAGGCTGGATACGTTCCTCACTGAAGGTGCTAGTGCCTTTGAATAATTTTAGCCCTAAGTATTTAACTTACTGTAAGCAGAGCTGAGCCTTTCATTTGGAATCCTTGTAGCCACAAGTGGTGAGGAAGTTTAAAAGCACTTGGGTGGCTTGATGCCACAAGGTTTCTGAATGGGTGGCTAGAAGTAAATTATCCACATACCGAAGGGCAGGAGTGTCCAGTTATGAGAACTGGCTCGAATCTTGGGCTAATGCCTGGCCAAATAGATGGGGGCTATCCCTGAACCCTTGGGGGAAAAAAAAAAAAAAAAACAAGAATTGAGAGTCAGGATGTACAGGGATGCAGAAAAGACATCCTTAAGGTCCAGGATTGTAAAACACTCTGCTTCCTCTGGTATTTGGGAAAGCAGAGTAGAGTATAAGGGTTAGGTACAGCTGGGTATAGAGGGACAACGGTCTCATTGATAATCCTGAGATCTTGCACTAACCTCCACTGTCATGTTAGGTTCCTGTACTCCTAAAATTGGAGGATTGCGGGGGCTATTGTGTGGTTTTACTAGGCCTTGGGCTTTTAGGTCCTTAATGATCTTTTGGAGTCCTTGTTGGGCCTCGGGTCTAAGGGGGTACTGCCTTTGGTAGGGAAAGAAGGTGGAATACTTTAGTATGACTGGAACAGGACAGGCGTCCTTTGGTTGCCTACATTGTCCTTCTGTTGCTCAGACTTCAGGATTAATTCCTTCCTCAAGCAGAGGACAACAAACGGGTGTTTCTTCCCCTATGTTCAGGTGTATAATGGTCCCTGCTTTTTCTAGAATGTCTCTCCCTAAAAAGGGAGTGGGGCTTTCAGGCATAATTAGAAAAGCATGTGAAAAGAGTAAAGTTCCCCAGTCACAACTTAGTGGCTGGGAGAAGTATCTAGTGACTGGCTGTCTTAGGACCTCTCAAATAGTGACAGATCTGGAGGACAGTTGTCCGGGACAGGAGAGTAAGATTGAAAAGGCCACACCAGTGTCCAGGAGACAGTTAACCTCCTGACCCTCAAAGCATACGGGGCTCTGTGAGGGTGATGGCATGGGCTGGTGCTTGCCCTGGTCACCCTCAGTCCTGCTGCTGGATCATCTGGTTAGTGACTTCTGACTCAAAAGACCTTCATCCCCTGGGGCAGTGGGCCTTCCAGTGATTCCCTTGACATAAGGGTCATGGATGAGGGGGTGGCTTATTTCTATTTGGACAGTCTTTTTTAAAGTGTCCTTGTAAACTGCACTGGAAGCAAGCCCTATTAGGCATTCGATGTGCCCAGCCTTTCTGTGTTCCAGAGCCTCCAAAGTCCGCTTGCCTGAGGGTCATGACTAAAGTGGTGGCCTTTTTTTTTTTTTATTCTCATTTGTCCCATTCAGCCTGCTCCTCCTGATCTCTATTATAAAAAACTGAGGTTGCCAAGTTCGATAGGGTTTCTAAGTTTTGCTCCGGTCCTAAGGCAGATTTTCAAAGTTTTTTTCTAATGTCTGCAACTGACTAAGTGATGAACTTACCTTTTAAGATTAGTTGGCCTTTAATAGAGTCAGGTGACAGAGAGGTGTGCTTCCTCAATGCCTCCCTTAGTCTCTCCAGAACAGCAGTAGGATTTTCTTCCTTTCCCTGTGTTATAGTGGACATCATTGAATAATTCATAGGCTTCTTCCTAGTTTTCCTTAGTCTTTCTAGCACGCAAGTTAGCAAGTGTCTGCAGCACCAATCTACATGTTCTGATTCTGCGTCCCAATGAGGGACTACACTGGGAACTGCCTGCTGGCCTGTGGGGAATCATTCTCTTTCCTCTGTTGTCATCCTATCATTGACCTGACTGAGATACCAGAGATCACCAAACTCTCAGGCTGCAGTTATGGTGGCACTTCTCTCATTTGGAGTTAGTGTCTGATCTAGCAGTAACATTTTATCTCTCCATGTCAGATCAAAGAATTGTCCTAGCCCTTGTAAAACATCAATATAGCCATCAGGGTTATCTGAGAATTTACCTAGGTCTATTTCAGTTTGCTTCAAGTCTGACAGGGAAAAGGATACATACACGCTGACTGGGCCGAATTCTCCAGAATACATCTTAGGGGCGTTTTTGCCTGGGAGGGAATATTTCCCATCTGAAAAAAAAATAAAGGCGCTGGCACCCTTCGTCATTTTCCGATGAGCGTTAGTCCTACAGCGTCCTCTATGGTCTTAATGCTTATTCCTTTCCAGGGTGTGTAACCACCCATGGACTTCTGCTCATTGGATTAGTTACATTTACTGATGTAGCAGTCCTGCACCTGTTTTCCTGCCTTTCTTGACCACAAAGAAAGGGGTCTGGGCTGCTGGATTCTAGTGGTCCTTTACCAGCGTGCCCAACATACCTTTGCACTCGGAGGTGAGTTCTAGAGCTAGGCTGGGTTCCTGAGTATTCCATAACAACCCAGTTGCCCCATCAAGATGCATTCCCATAAACAACAGTTCATATGCAAATTCATTTCAGAGAGGATGTGGGTAACCTTTTGAGTCAGGACTGAGATAGAGTTTTTTGATTCTGTAAGCACTTTAAGGCTTGGCTGAGAGCAAACAACTCGCATGTTTGACAGACCAATTTGGCAATTTCCCTAACTCTGCCTCTACAAGAGTTTACCTCAATTACTGAGTACCCGTTGCTTTTTTTTTTCTCTCTCTCTCTCTCTCTTTTCTCATTCACCTGGGAGGAACCAGCTATGGTCCTGTCTGGAAGGGAGTTCTAGGTCTGGTCAGACCTTTGTATGGTAATTAAGATTTAAATACCCTGTTAGGAAATCTGCTGGTTTAAGGGAATTTTCAGTGGTCAACGTTAAATCATCGTTTTCTAACAAAATAGCTTCATACTTTAAGATTTGAGTTAGCAAGCTACTTTTTGCGGGCTTTTTTGTTTTGTTGTTATGTTGTTGTTGTTGTTGTTTTTGACTTAGGATAGCTCTGAACTGGTGAAGTGCTCACAATGAGGTTTTCTCTAAAGTTATTTTTCTACTTTTAGCAAAGCATTTGCTGCTACTGACTGAATGCATTTGTCTTATCCATGGGTTACTGGGTTAAGGATTTTTGATAGGAAGGCTATGGGTTGCCAGTGGCCTCAGTGCTTTTGGGCTACACCCTTGTTTACACTGACAACCAAGTGGTATCGGAGTATTATAGGGTCATGGAGAAGACCTTCAATGATCAATTATAGGTTTTAAATTTACCCTGACTTTTAAAGGAATAGGGCACACATTTTCTTTACTACTTCTATCTTTCTCTTTCTTTCTCTCCTTGACTCCCTCATTGTTTCTCTCTCTCTTTCCCCTCTATCTCTCTCTCTTTCTCTCCTTTTCTCCTAGCTCTTTACAAACTTGGGGCCCTGGCAAGGGTGGTGGGGAACAGTTCCTACATAACTGCCCATGCCAAGAGCTGTATGCCTAAATTGGGAAGGACACCAGGAAAAAGACTCTCGGGTCATAGCCTAGGGGCCTAAGGATGCAGCTAGAACTTCCTTAGATCCCTTTGGAGATACAGCTTGCTAGAGTAAATGAAAGTCTGAACCATTAGTACCTAGGAGGCAGGGATCGGAGGAAGTAGATTCAGAGATAAGGAGAATTTTGGGACTACACTTTCAAGAAAGTCGTAGTCGGGACCCAGGAGGTATGGGTCAGAAGGAAAGGTAGGGGTGCACGCATGGGCGACTGTTGAGTAGAGACTTCTGGCTGCACCATTATATCAACCAGCTAATGCTGGGAGTTTGGGACCACAGCTTTCTGCCTCCAGTGGGCCCTTGGTTTCCCCAGGAAAATTGAAAGCGGAAGCTGGCTCCAGGCAGACCAATGCTCCCAACCCAGAAGGGTTGGGGGTTGTTGGAAAGCCCTTTCCCAGACAGCCTCACACCTGAGTCTTAAGTCCAGTGGCCGCACTAATCATTTTTAACCAGCCGATGGGTGCCCGGTATTTTCCTTCAATTCTAAGGAAGGATAGGACAGAATAGCAAGCAAAAGTGGTCCAACATTACTCACCGCTTTGGAGGTCCCTTTGTGGTTGCCAAAATGTTACTGGGGGGGTCTTTGCTCATAGAGCTCCCAAGATGGTGGCGGGCTGCTTCTAAGATGGCAGCAAGCCTCTTGTTCTCTGAGCTGGGGTTCTTGGCCTCATGGATTCCAAAGAATGGAATCTTGGGCCATGGAGTGAGTGTTATAGCTCTATTAGAAGCCGTGGGCCATGCAAGAGAACCGTGGAACCCAGTGACTAGAGTTCAGCTCGATTAGGACAAACCCGGGCACTTGGCCATACAGGAACAATGGCAAGCCTTTAGCCTGATTGGGAGTGGCAGTGGGCGGCTTGCTGGATCAGGAGCACAGCGGACACCCTGCCAGATCTGGAGGGGTGGAAGTCAGTGGGAGGTCTGTGACAGTGGCAACAGCAGTGGTAGACGGTGAGCAAAAGCTCAGCTCGAGCTGTAACAAACACGGACCAGAAGAGTGTGCAGTTGCAAGATTTAATAAAGTGAAAACAGAGCTCCCATACAAAGGGAGGGGACCCAAAGGGGATAGCCCTATACAGACTTTTAGTTTTGATTTACATAGGGTTAAATATACATACATATTATTCTAAAGCTATACCTTAGGTGTAAGAAAATTATGAAGTAAGTGTGTTTGTGTAATTATGATTTTGTACCTATTTTCAGAAAAAAAATTATTAGAACAAAACAAATTATTGTAATAAGGTGACTAATTTACTAGAAAACAAAAAACTTTAAAAATCTGGAAAGCAAATCTATACTCTCTGGTTTGTATTGAATTCATTACTGTAAAATCTTGTATCTTATGGTTCAGAATCCCCCCATGTAATTTATTTGTTTTTATTTGCCTGGTACTCAATGCAAGACCCATAATTTTCTTTTTTCATATATATATATATATATATATATTTCATATATATATTGTTTTGTAGCTTATGAAGTATACATTATGTGAGTTGGTCATGCATTATAAGAATAATTTTTATGAAATTTAGTAGTGTACACAAAATGATTTTTAGATGTAATTCCACAATTAGTGTATTAAGGTATATTTTATTTAATTAGAATTCTGATTTCATTTATTTCTTTTACTTGGAGAACCCTATATAAGCTCACTTTTACTTGGTTATTGTTCCTCTCTATTTTAAAATTGTCATAAGTTAATTTATTTACTGAGCAAGTTTGTTCAGGTAAGTACTAGGGAGGCTTCCATAAGTCAAGAGGGTGTTTTTGTGTATAAATGCAGCAAACAAACATCATAGTGCTTGCTGTGTAGCAGATGCTTCATAATAAGCCATAAGTATTCCTTTTGGAGTTAGTTTGTAACTTTAAGTCAGAATGGAAAATACGAATGGAGAAGAAACTACATTGATTCCTCATGTTGAGAGGACATTTTTCCCAGGATGCAAAGCTCACTCTTGCTGAATTTAAAGAGAAATTCTGCTTCTTTATTTTTAAATTATCTTCAATTTGGTTTGTCATATATTCATTTCAAGGATGTATGCATCACAGCTCTTCTCCTTCTTTTTCTGTGTTAAAGCTACAATTGTCTCAATTGTCTTCCTACCATGTTATTTTACATGGTATTTTGTAGGTTCTTTTTTTTTTTTTTTTTTTTTTTTTTTTTTTTTTTTTTTTTTTTTTTTTTTTTTTTGAGACGGAGTCTCGCTCTGTCGCCCAGGCTGGAGTGCAGTGGCCGGATCTCAGCTCATTGCAAGCTCCGCCTCCCGGGTTTACGCCATTCTCCTGCCTCAGCCTCCCGAGTAGCTGGGACTACAGGCGCCCGCCACCTCGCCCGGCTAGTTTTTGTATTTTTAGTAGAGACGGGGTTTCACCGTGTTAGCCAGGATGGTCTCGATCTCCTGACCTCGTGATCCGCCCGTCTCGGCCTCCCAAAGTGCTGGGATTACAGGCTTGAGCCACCGCGCCCGGCGGTATTTTGTAGGTTCTGATGAGAAAGTTGGTTGGTTTTTTTCCTTTGTGATGGAATCTCATTCTGTCGCCCAGACTGGAATGCAGTGGCATCATCTCGGCTCACTGCAACTTCTGCCTCCTGGGTTCAAGCAATTCTTCTGCCTCAGACTACTGAGTAGCTGGGACTACAGGCACGTGCCACCATGCCCAGCTAACTTTTGTATTTTTAGTAGAGATGGGGTTTCACCATATTGGCCAGGCTGGTCTCAAACTCCTGACTGCATGATCCCCCTTCCTCAGCCTCCCAAAGTATTGGGATTACAGGCATGAGCCACCATGCCTGGCCAAAATTGCTATTTTTAATGTGCTAAAAAATGGGTTTTAAGTGGAGAATGTGCTTACCAGTATAACTTTCAGATTAGTTAATTAAAATAAGAGACATACACTGTCCACACGTGAAATAATTAAATCAGTTAACATTGTTTTTCTTTGTTTGTAAAAGAATAATCTTACTGGATTCTTACACAAAGTGTGGCAAGCATAAAATTTGTTACAAAATATATCTTATAAATTATATTTATAAGAGAGTTAATGGTAAGTAAAGAATTCTAAATTTAATTTTCTATGATCTAGCACAACTTACATTTTTATACAGACTCCTGTTTTTAAGTGTAAATGTTAAATGTTGAAAAATAATAAAATGTACTGTGTTGATTAGAAATTTGAAATGTTTATTTTTCATACTGATATTATAATTTGGAGAAATTTTTTCTGTTGTATAATTTTTGAAGTGGGTGAAATTCAGTCTACAGTTTTTATTTTTAGTCATCTCACTGTAGGCAACTCTTTGGTCATTTTCTCTGAAAAAATTTTGGAGACAAGGTTATAACGGCTTTCAGATTAAAACATATCCTATTATTTTGCATGCAAGCTTGTTTACTGTGTTCAAACAGTGGCCAGTCTTGAGACCATAAACAACACCTGCCCTTTTAATGTCTTTCATACCATTACAATTAGCACCAGAACCTCCTACTGTCCCAAGCTTAAAATAAAAACCCAAATTGGCTCCTTCTATGCATTGTACTGAATTCAGAACATGCTTTTTAAATGTCAGAGCTCCTATGGTTATGACTGAAAAATTAAATGACAAAAACAGCAAAAAACTATATATTTTTGATACTATTTAGCCAAGTTAATGACAAAGACAGAGACTATTTGAAAAAATCGGTATCCTTCTATAATGTTTCAAATATATATTTTTCAACTTGACAGATAAACGTGTATTCTGTAAAATATGTTTTGAAGTATATATATATACACTGTCAAATGCTTAATTTTAGGTAATTAATGCTTTACCTCACATAGTTAACATTTTTATGGTGAGAGCACATGACATTGTCCTAGCATTTTTCAAAACTACGTTACTATTAACTATAGACACCATGCTGTACAATCAGTCTTTTGAATGTATCTCTTCTATCCTAGTATAATTATGTATTCTTTGACAAACATCTTTCTAAAGCCCTCTTCTAAATACCTTGGCATCTGGTGGTTACAATTTTACTCTCTACTTCAGTTAATTTAAGTTTTACATAATTCATGTGTAGGTGAAATCATAAAATTTTAATCTTTCTGTTCCTGGCTTATTTAAATGAATATAATGTCCTTCAGGTTAATCCATGTCATTGAACATAATAGAGTTTTCTTTCTAAAAGATAAATAGTATTCTATTGTGTATATATACTACATTGCCAGTATTTACTCATTAGATGTTGACCTGTTGATTCTATATTTTGGCTATTGTGAAGAGTGTTGCAAACAACATGGAAGTGCAAATGTTTCTCATTCTGATTTCATTTGTTTTTAAATATATATATCCAATAGTGAAATTGCTGTATTATACGGTAGTTTGATTTTAAATCTATTGAGAAATCTCTATTTGGTTTTCATAATGGTTTTCCTCATTTACACTCAAACCAGCGGTGTGCAAGCATTCCCTTTTCTTCACATCTTTACCGACACTTTTTTTTCTTTTTAATAAGAGTCATTCTAATATGAGTGACTTTATATCTCGTAGATTTTTTGGCTTGCCTTTCTCTGATAATAAGTGACATTGAGAATCTTTAAATATCTGTTGGCCGTATGTATGTCTTTTTTTGAAAAATATTTAAGCCTTTTGCTCATTTTTAGTAGTTATTTTTTATTCTATTGTCACTTTCTTACATAATCTTGATATTCACCCCTTGTCACATGTATGACTTGCAAAAATGTTCTCCCATTTATTAGTTGTCTTGTTGATTATATCAGATTCTGTGCAGCAACTTTTTAATTTGAAGTAATCTGACTCATCTATTTTTCCTTTAGTTCCCTGGGATTTTGAGGTTAAATTAAAAAATCACTGCTCAAACCAATATTGGGGCTTTCAGTCTATGCTTTTCATAGTAGTTTCAGAGTTTCAGGCTTTATGTTGAGGTATTTAGTATATTTTGAGTTGATTTATATATATGGAGTAAGATGAAGGACTAATTGCTCTGTGACTACAGTCTTCTCAACATCATTTATTGAAGATACTGTGATTTTCCTAAGAAACTGTCACCTATATAAAAAATCGGTTAGCTTTAAATACATGGATATATTTCTGTTCTCTCTTTTGAGCTCCATTGGCCAGTGTGACTCTTTTTGTTCAAGTACCCTACTGTTTTCTTTTTTTCTTTCTTTCTTTTTTTTTTTTTTTTTTGAGATGGAGTCTCACTCCGTCGCCCAGGCTGGAGTGCAGTGGCACGATCTCTGCTCACTGCAAGCTCTGCCGCCTCCCAGATCCACATCATTCTCCTGCCTCAGCCTCCCTGGAAGCTGGGACTACAGGTGCCTGCCAACGCGCCCGGCTAATATTTTTTGTATTTTTAGTAGAGATGGGGTTTCACCGTGTTTGCCAGGATGGTCTCGATCTCCAGACTTCGTGATCCACCCACCTTGGCCTCCCAAAGTGCTGGGATTACAGGCATGAGCCACCATGCCCAGCCCCTACTGTTTTCATTACTATAGCTCTGCAGTATATTTCAAGTCAAGTAGGATGATACCTTTAGCCTTTCTTTTTTGCTTGAATCCTTCTGCTATTCAGAGTTTTGTTTTGTTTTGTTTTGATGGAGTTTCACTCTTGTCACCCAGGCTGGAGTGCAGTTGCACAATCTTGGCTCATTGCAACCCCTGCTGTTGGGTGCAAGTGCTTCTCCTGCTTCACCCTCCCAAGTAACTGGGATTACAGGCACATGCCACCGTGCTTGGCTAACTTTTGTAGTTTTAGTAGAGATGGGGTTTTACCGTGTTGGCCAGCTGGTCTTGAACTCCTAACCTCAAGTGATCCACCCACCTCAGCCTTTCAAAGTGCTGGGATTACAGGTGTGAGAGACTATGCCCGGCTTTGAGCACACTTTTATTAGTTTTTCTCTGTTTAGCCCTTTTGTTTGTTTCTATTTTAAGAAGAATTTTAATTTCTACCTGAAATTACTAATTTAAACCCAAAGTATCTGAGACAGGTCTCAATTTAGAAAGTTCATTTTGCCAAGGTTAAGAAGACACCTGTGACACAGTGTCAGGAGGTCATGACAATGCTTGCCCAAGGTTGTTGGGGCATGTGTTAGTTTTATACATTTTAGGGAGACAGGAGACATCCATCACTATATGTAAGATGTACATTGTCCGGAAAGGTGGGACAACATGAAGTTGGGTGGGAGCTTCCAGGTCATAGGTAGATAAAGGACTATGGGTTGCAATTTCTCTGAGCTTCTGATTTACCTTTTATTGGATTTTTTCCAGGTCTGTCTTTCCTAAGCCTCCAAGTTTGTAGACTTTTAATCTATTTTGGCCAATTTTATGTCTACTTTATAACATACAACAACAGGTAATTTAACCAAAACCCTTATGGTTTTCTATCACAATTATGAGCCACACATGTATTCTTAGCAAGGTGAAAACAACAGAAACCATGATGATTACAATAACAACTCTTCTGTGCATGAATAGCCCTTCAGCTGGTGACAGCACACAGCCCACTGTGGAGTTTCTGAATCCTACACCCGAAGGCAGTCAAAAGTTGGAAAATTGACTTGCACAGATAGATCTGGTCCACCGGTAGGTTGGTGACTCCCACAGTATGATTCAGAACACCCATGAAATGGCGACTTTACTAAGAAGACAAAGTTTACAGGCAGAATAGGGGCTCTGATCAATGCACTGTTGAGATTGTGACTCACTTACTTAGACTCAACATTCAGGAGGTGTTGACTCTTATAGCTAAAACTGGGACATGTATGGAATTGTTAATCTCACCCCTGGATCTTCCTGCAGATGTTATCGTGACATACACCTCTCCCAGCACCTGAGTGATTTGACTTTTGTTGGGGGCCTAGCTGACAGATGGGATTGTGGCATATCACTGGACCCAGCACCTAGGTGATGTGACACTATTCTCCTGCCTTGGCACTACCTACTTGGGGCTTTGTGACATGTCTGTGCTCATAATGAAGGTGATGTCATTCTCTTCTCTTGCCTGATATCTGCTCACATGGGAGACAATGACATATTGCTGGGCCCAATACCAAAGTGACATTGCTTTTTTACCTTGACTCTCTTCTCAAAAAACATTGTGACGTATTGTTGGGGCCACAATCAACATGATGTTAGTCTCCTAATTGAACCCTGACCACAGAGACCATTGTGACATAGTCTCTGGAAGCTCAACTATTTGAAGTGATTACCTTATTATACCTGCACTTTGCCCATAGGAGAGAATGTGACATATATCTGGGCCCAGGACTTAGTTGATGTAACTCTGCTGTCCTGCCTGGGCTATGCCTACAGAAGAAAGAGTGACTTATCACTGGGCCCAGCACACAGGTGATGTGATTCTACTGCCTTGATCCTTGCCCATAGGAATCATCATTACATGCTTTTGGGCTTTTCTGCTAGATGATGTGTGTCTCCTATTCTGTCCACAGAGGAGACTGTGACATGTCACTTGACCCAGCACCTACATGATGTGCCTCATGCCTTGGCTTTTCCCACTGGGCTGATTGTGACATATAGCTGGGCACAGCTTCTAGGTAATTTAACTCTTCTCTTCTTTCTGAGTCCTGCCCACAGGGGGCATTGTGACACATCTCTAAGCACTTCACCTAGGTAATATGACTCTTTCCTGGACCCTCCCCTAATATGGTATTATGACATATTTCTGGACCAGCACCTAGGTGATGTTACTCTTTTCTCCTACCTGTTACCTGTTACTGGAAGTGAATTCATATGGGTATGAGTCTGCAGGAACCACGATTCTTGCCTCAGAAGAAACAACTCGACTGAGGGGCATAAAGCAGGAGAGACTGAGGCAAGTATTAGAGCAGCAGTAAAAGTTTATTAGAAAGCTACAGAATGGAGACCCGCACGCCGAGCGCGCAGAGCTCTCAGCGCCGCTCCCAGCCACAGCGTCCCGCGCCTCGCTCAGCTCCAACATGGCGAAAGTCTCCAGCCCTACAGAAACTGAGCGGTGCATCGAGTCCCTGATTGCTGTTTTCCAGAAGTATGCTGGAAAGGATGGTTATAACTACACTCTCTCCAAGACGGAGTTCCTAAGCTTCATGAATACAGAACTGGCTGCCTTCACAAAGAACCAGAAGGACCCCGGTGTCCTTGACCGCATGATGAAGAGACTGGATACCAACAGTGATGGACAGCTAGATTTCTCAGAATTTCTTAATCTGATTGGTGGCCTAGCTATGGCTTGCCATGACTCCTTCCTCAAGGCTGTCCCTTCCCCCAGAAGCGGATCTGAGGACCCTTGGGCCGCCTTCAAACCCATCCCCTTTCCTTCCAGCCTTTCTTTCATCATCCCATAGCCCACACATCCCCTGGCCCCAGCATACCAACCACGTCATGCAGGCCCCACCTGCCAATAGTAATAAAACAATGTCACTTTTTTAAAACACAAAAAAAAAAAAAAAAAAAAAAAAAAAAAAAAAAAAAAAAAAGAAAGCTACAGAACAGAAACAAAAGGAAGGAAAGTACACTTGGAAGAGGGTCAAGTGGGTGACTTAAAGGGCAAGTGCACGGTGTGACCTTTGGGCTGGGGGTTTTGTATGTCGGCATACTTCCGAGGTCTTGCATTACTTCCCCCAACTCACCCAACTCCTGAGATCTTATGGGGAAGATGCTGATCACTAATTGTAGGTGATCCGCTAGTTACCCACTTAAGAACAGAGGAGATACTGGAGTGAACTGTGGCCCCCTCTTCATCTTTGGGGTGCTGGAATGAGCAAGTCTTACCATGCACACCTAACTTTTGATCTCTGTTTTATGGGTCTCTTGCACCTGTGGCCTTGGCCCGGCCTATATCATCGACTCCATTGACCTCTAGTGACTCTTGCTAAGAGCATTCTAGCAACAAAAAAAGTATTTCTCGTCTCAGATTTCCACTTCCCATGTTCTTTTAGTAGATGTGAAGCCCGTTTTTCAGCTAACTGCCAAAAGGGGACTAGATTTCCCTCCCCACTACCTTGAAGGTATTGATGCATATTGAGAAGGGCAGGAAAGCAATTAGTAAAATGGAGGCTACAGAAGAAAGTGAATGGGAGTGAGAGGAATACTCATGGGAAGCCTTCATATGCTCAACAAGACAGCATCCCTTGGATTTAAGAGGGCAACATTTATCTGAAGCAGGTGGACAAACTGCTTCAAAAGTCACTGTGAAACTCATTCCGGGGGCATAACAGAAATGAAAAGTACAATAAGTCATAAGAAGCTGGCAGAGCCAGAGTTGGAATTAGTGTGGATTAGTGGAATTAGATTAGAGGCTTATGTCTGGACCCTACCTACAAGGAAATTGTGACGTATCTCTGCATTCATCAGCAAAAAAGTAGTGAGTCTTTTCTTCTTTCTGCTGGGAAGATTGTAACCTACTACTGGGCCAAAAAAACAGGTGACATGCCTCTCCTGCCCGAGCCTTGCCCACAAAAAGTATTGGGATATAACAGTGGGCCCAGCACCCAGGTGATGTGACTCTGCCACTTGTGCCC
>NC_044560.1:30781128-30808622 GCF_007565055.1 Rhinopithecus roxellana
TTATTACTTTAGAACAATTAGCCTAGTTATGTGTAGTGTTTTTAGGGGGGGGACAACCTGCATTTCATATAAGTTAACCAGCTTTTCTTATGTCGTATGAATATAAGGCCAAAATGTTTACTTTGATTGGAATACTCAGGCATTTTATAGGATGTCATACTTTTGAAACATATAAAGTGTATATATATATATACACACACATCTATATATCCACTATATAAAGTGTTTTAAACTGAATTATGGCTACAGCATTTTAAAAATTCTACATTGCCTTTATAACTATAAAGTTATTTATAGTTAGATATTTATTTTCTCCTTCCAAATACACTTTACTACCGAATGTTCAAGAGATATTGGTCTGAAACAATATAATTTATCTAATGGGCATAAACTATGTGTAAGCATAATTATAGTGCTTTTGTTTTTTTTTTTTCTTTTGAGACAGAGGGTTCGCTCTTGTCTCCCCAGCTAGTGTGGCGTGGGCTCGGTCCTAATCTCCACCTCCCCTGTTCAAGCAATTTTCTCCGACTAGCATCCCAAGTAGCTGGAACTATATAGGCTTTTATTGCCCCTCCCTGACCTCTTGACTCTCCACCCTTGCGCCTCCCAAAAGTGCTGGTTTACAGGCCGTAAGCCCACCACACCTGGCCTAAAATGAGTTTACTTAAAATGCATTAACTTTTTTTCCTCAGCATAATCTGCTCAGATTGAGAGCTGTTTTTCTTGTCCTCCAATGCTTTGGCGTGTTGCACTAATTAGTATCCCTTGTTGTCTGTGAATGAGGTGTCGCTGTCACAGTGAGACTTTTGGAGCATCTGTACTTGGACTCATGTTGGAAATCCAGCAGTAATTTTTCCGTGTCCTCATGCTTAATAAAAAACTGACGGCTGCATTACTGTTCCAATTTCCATATATGAAGGTTGCCAGTTCTCCCAGGAGGTCTGAGGCTCTCCTCCTAGCCCAGCTCAGGCTTCCCTCTCTGGGTCTATTTTGGGTGACACTGCGAGTGCTGTTGTGGCAGTTTTGGTTATGTAAGATGTGAGCTTTCATCTGTGATCTCCTATGCAGTGGGCTTGGCCTCAATGCAGATGGGTAGTTGGTCAAGAGAGGACACTAGTAACAGGAGAAGGCAAGCAGAGAGTTGAGCCAGTGACTCAGGGAGAGTAGAGAGCCATTGTTTTAAAGTGTTAAAATAGCCAAACAAGATAGTAGCACCCTATTCGCATTTTTGTAGGAGAGTAACAGCCTCCTTTCAGCAGCACCTGAGCTTCAAAGTGCCCCAAAATTACCTCCCTTTCATGAAGATGTGAAACGTTATTTTGTCATTGAACACAACTGATTAGCCTGCCTGGCTAGCTTCCCGATTCCAGCTGAATTTAGGTGAACTGCTATGACTGCGTGCTTGTACTCACTTGTGAACTAATTTCTGGTTACTGTCTTTCTATTCTTTGCAATCTCTTAAGGCAGATTGAAAGTGATGCATGTCACATTCAGTTTATTGTGTAAAAAACAGTTTTATGTCTCTTCTATTGTGGAGTTTCTCTGTGGCTGAAGAAAAAGAAAAATTTATCTTTTAATTATGTTTCACAAAAACTGTCTAAAATTCTCCGGCAGAGCGTCAGATAGTTTCCTCAATGTCACAAAAGTCAATATAAACAAAATTAGAGATTTTTAAAAAATTAATAAACTCTTCTGTATCCTCCATCTGTCTAATTAGCTTTTATTCTACATTTTTAAAAAATTGACCGAGGAAACAAAGATTTAGAAGGCTCTGTATCTAAATCCTAGGATTATTAAACACTTCAGTACCAACTCCCAGGGTGTTATGAGGATTAAGTCACATTAATGTGTTATTCCCCAGCACAGTGCTCTGTAACATCCTCTGTGAGCACTGTACCTACTTAGTAAAAATTGGAGTGAGTGTACATGTTGTTTTCCAAATGCAGACCTTCAGACATTGCTGTCTTCTGTTTGTTTGTAAATTTAAAGAGCCAGGAAAAAAAATTAACATTTATGATGGAGATGGGTGTCTTTTTTTGTACCAGAAGTATTTGTGTTGTGAAAGAGTACTGATGTAAGGGACTTGAGCTTTGCCTGTTTCTCTAACTATGCTAATGTGAGGCCAGAATGGCAACATCGCCATTGACAGGGAACTTGTTTAAAAACAACTCATTTAGGAACCCTTTCAAAAACCTGCAGAATCCCTTACATATAGAGTAGGGCCAAAATTACAAGTGATTTATAAGCTCATAAAGTTTCAAGAGGCAATGCTTAGCAAGTGTTTGAGCTCAGGCTTCTAAAAAAAGGACATGCGCGGGCGTGGTCAAGCCTGTAATCCCAGCACTTTGGGAGGCCTGAGACGGGCGGCTCACGAGGTCAGGAGATCGAGACCATCCTGGTACACGGTGAAACCCCTCTCTACTAAAATACAAAAAACTAGCCGGGCGAGGTGGCGGGCCCTGTGTCCCAGCTACTGGGAGGCTGAGGCAGGAGATGGCGTGAACCCGGGAGGCAGCTTGCAGTGAGCTGAGATCGGCCACCCACCAGCCTGGGCACAGCGCGCGATCGTCTCAAAACAAAAAAAATACAATAAAATAAATACATGATCAACATTTGCCATTCTATCTCATGTGTGCCCTCCCACAATTCTATATTGTCCTGGAAAGCATCCCATTGTTTTATCTTAAGGCCTCTTGTGAGCTCTTAATGGTGAGGCCAGATGTACAGTATTGAGGACGTTAAAATCGTTCAATGCGGAGTTGAGAGTTCCTCTTTTCACTTAAAGGGTGGTCACAGGGCTGAATGTGTTTGGGTTTGGTAGGGAACAGGACAGCGTGGCCCCTATTTCATTAGTAAGCAAAATTGCCTCATGTCTTGAACCGGGGAGGGCAACCTGAGGACAGGAAAGGAACCATTTTAACTCATAGGGCGAGCCATGTTCTCGGTAATCTCTCTTATCAAGGAAAGAAATGGATGGACTTTACTCAGGTCTTGGTCCTCTGCCTGTGAGCGTGTGGTGCGCAGATAGTAAGAGATGGTAGTGTGCTGACTACCTTTAATAAAGGCATAGTTTCTCAACGCGCGGTGTGATTTGTCCAGAGAATCTTATCTGCGACAAGGAATCCAAGAAGAAAGAGGCGGAAAGAGAACAACAAATGTTTGTTTTCAGCTACATGTCTCAAAGAGCTGTGTCCACTTGCCTCCTGGAAATGCATGCGTTTAGTTCCTTGCAAAACTCTTGTTCTCTTACTGTGACTTTCATCCCTAAGTGAGTTTTTAACTACTCTTTAAATTCTTATGATAGTGCAGAATCTCTGCTGAAAAAGTATTTCTTCACTATATACCAGAGCCTTTCTCATTCTCTATACATCAGTGGATTTTATATGCCATGCAGGATTCTCTGATGTAATTTTATGGTCTACAGTATTAAAAATGTTCATTGTGCAAAGAAAGAAAGAAAGAAAGAAAGAAAGAAAGAAAGAAAGAAAGAAAAGAGGTGAGGAAAGATAAAGCACATAGATAATCCTGGTAAATAGCTGTGATTAATAAAATTCTTTGGCCGGGCACGGTGGCTCAAGCCTGTAATCCCAGCACTTTGGGAGGCCTAGACGGGCGCATCACGAGGTCAGGAGATCGAGACCATCCTGGTTAACATGGCGAAACCCCGTCTCTACTAAAAAATACAAAAAACTAGCCGGGCGAGGTGGCGGGCGCCTGTAGTCCCAGCTACTTGGGAGGCTGAGGCAGGAGAATGGCATGAACCCGGGAGACGGAGCTTGCAGTGAGCTGAGATCAGGTCACTGCACTCCAGCCTGGGTGACAGAGCAAGACTCCGTCTCAAAAAGAAATAAATAAAAATAAAATAAAATAAAATAAAATTCTCCATCCTTTGTGTGCTCCAGGAACAGTATCTGGAAAGAAACATCATTCCCATAGTGACTCAGATGGTGTTCTCTTTTCTTACCTATCACATAGCCAGACACAGACTCAGCACATTGTCTCCTTTTTCTCATTAAAAAATAAATAAATAAATCGGACTGGGCACGGTAGCTCACACCTGTAACCCCAGTACTTTGGGAAGCCAAGGCGGGCAGATCAAAAGGTAAGGAGTTCGAGACCAGCCTGGCCAATATGGTGAAACACGGTCTCTATGAAAAATACAAAAATTAGCCAGGCGTGGCGGTAGGCGCCTGTAGTCCTAGCTCCTCCGGAGCCTGAGGCAGAATAGCTTGAACCCAGAAGGTGGAAGTTGCCATGAGCTAAGATCGTGCCATGCACTCCAGCCTGGGCGACAGAGCAAGACTCCATCTCAAAAAATAATAATAAAAACAAATAAATAAATCAGCTGAATTTGTTTTCAGTGGCCAACCTAAAATATTTCTCAATCAAATGTTACTTAAGTTTATTTCCTTTCAACAGGCTTCTGAACTTTAAGACAGTTTCGCTCTTGTTGCTCAGACTGGAGTGCAATGGCGCCATCTCGGCTCACCAAAACCTCCATCTCCCAGGTTCAAGAGATTTTCCTGCCTCAGCCCCACGTGTAGCTAGGATTATAGGCATGTGCCACCAGGCCTGGCTAATTTTTATATTTTTAGTAGAGATGGGGCTCCTCCATGTTGGTCAGGCTAGTCTTGAACTTCCGACCTCAGGTGATCTGCCTACCTCGGCCTCCCAAAGTGCTGGGATTACAGGCGTGAGCCATCGCACCTGGACTTTTTTTTTTTTTTTTTTAAATATGAGACGGAGTCTCACTCTCTTGCCCAGGATGGTGTGCAGTGGCTCTATCTCGGCTCACAGCAACCTCTGCCTCCCGGGTTCAAGCGATTATCTGTCTCAGCCTCCTGAGAAGCTGGGATTACAGGCATCTGCCACCACTTGTGGCTAATTTTTGTATTTTTATTAGAGACAGAGTTTCACCATGTTGGCCAGGCTGGTCTAGAACTCCTGACCTCGTGATTCACCCGCCTCGGCCTCCGAAAGTGCTGGGATTACAGGTGTAAACTACTGTTCCAGGCCTGATAATCTACTTTTTAAAAAATTTAATTCGGCCAGACACGGTGGCTCATGCCTGTAATCCCAGCTATTCGGGAGGCTGAGGCAGGAGAATACTTTGAATCTGGGAGGTGGAGGTTGCGTTGAGCCAAGATCACGCCACTGCATTCCAGCCTGGGCAACAACAGCGAAACTGTCTCAAAAAAAGAAAGAAAAAAATATTAATAATTCAAGCGCATTATTTTTCTTGTAAATTACTACATTGGGGAAACAAAATTCAGGCTTAACCAACTATGAACTACAATTAACCTCTGATTATATAAATGGGAAATTTCCATCTTGATTGTACAAATTAAGAAACTATGTAACTGTATGTTGGGGTCCGTGTGTTTCCTAAACAAAGGAATGAACACACAAGACAACACAGGACAAGACATACATGGCGGCCGCGCCAAACGGCACACACTGCTTTATTTTATACAGCCGTTTGTGGAATGTTACCAAGTCGTGGGGCATGTGTTGCTTCTCTGACCTTTCCTTGACTCCCAAGATCAGTAAACATTGACCAGTTCCCAGAGCCCACTGTTTACAGCTGGCTCCTTTGTCCTTTCTGTTTGCAGAGAAGGACCGTCCTGCTTTGTCTGCAAAAGCAGGGCTTATCGGGAACATCTCGTTTGTGAGCACGCAGTCCTCTACATCTCCCCCTTCTTTATGTACAGGTTTGAATTTCTTTCCAAACCATCATCACATGTTGGGCTCACTGGGATTCGGTGTTTGCCCTTTGGCACCGTTTCCAGCAGACTGTGAAAATGACAAAGGCAAAAACAACAATCAATACATTACTAGAAACAGAAGTCAGTAAAGTTTTTATAGGACTCATAGGGTTTAAAGATTTCAAGCTTTGTGCAATACCAGTTGTTAAATTAGTGCCAGTCAGCAATGGTAACTGATTATGAAACGTTTTAGAAATATTGTGTGTTAGTTTTTGTATTTTTAGAGAAAGATTATTATGGCCAATTAAAAGCCTTTTTATCTTTGTCCAATTATGCACAGTGCTGTTAAAAGGAACAGGGGTAATACAAAATTGAGTAGTATTTCAGTCACATTTTAACAAGGCTCGAGTATTTAACACTGTTAGCTGATCCCCTATCCAAGAAACCACTTGTTTTAAGTTATCTACTCATTTAGTCAAATGAGCATCGATGTCTCGTTGTTGTTGTCACAACAAGTGAGATTGTTCATGCCATTGTTGCACGAGCTCTGCATTTTGGATACTCTGATGTAACGCCAGTCCAGCAACAGCGGCGGTGGAAGCAATGGCCACAAGTTCCACTACTGTTGTTACGACGATCCCAACTACTCTTCCGCTGCGGTGGACAAGATCTTGCATTACTTTGTAAATTTGAGTAACTCCAGTAGATTTACTCCAGGTGTGTGTCAAGTTTACAGGTAACCAGGTTTTTTTTCTAGCTCTTAAAATATATATATTGAAGTAAGTCTCATTCCAATTATTATGCCATCAAGTAGTATTTATACAGCTTAAAAATGTACAATTGCCCATACAGTTAACTACTTCTGTATTATTATCCCATTTAAAGATTCTCACTAACAACAAGTAAGGTTTTTTTAACACCAGCAATGACATATCTAGATCTGTTTCGATGTAAAGATATATGCAAAGGATTAGAAAGATTAGTGGTATTTAAAGACATGTTTCCCGTAAAAGTAGACATTGGTTTGCCAGTAGCTAGTAACTTTCATATATGACTTTGTATTTGTGAGGTGTTGGCCAAATGTGGCATAGGGGGTGACAAGCCACCATCATGCCAAATAATAGTTTCATTACCATCAGCATAAATGCTGTGATTAATTTTATGTCATCATAGGCTAATGTGGCTAAACTTAGTCTGAAAATCTCCATGCACACTTCAGTCAGTGACAAGGTATCTGTAATTCCTACCTTTTACCTCTAATAATAATCGTGGTCTACTTCTTTTACATCTAATTCACTCTAATTGGGAAACACTTCCGGACACGTCAGGAATAGGATATAAGGATAATTAGTAGGCGAGGTTTCGTTAAGCATAGCAATATGATTATATTTAAAACTCTGAGTAATAACAATCATAGTAAAGGCAGCAATGTGACTATGATTATAGCATACAGCCCAAGTCTCATGAGAAGCATGTAAACAATGTGGACTGTTCCCAAGACATATAGGTAACCCTTTCACCCCAAATTGATATGAGCTGTTTATTATACCCGTGTCTAACTCAGGATCCTGATTTTAAAAAGGTGATGGCATCCAAGCAGTATCATTAGTAAATACTAAAACTTCTTTGTCTCCCCAGGCCACACCTTGATATAAGGGTGGAAAGGGAATATAAGCCCAATATGTGAATTCTCCAGCTGTTATCTGGCAATTTACTACAGCTAGCATAGCCAGAAATAAGGTCAGTGAGGTTTTGGGCTGTCTAGCTTGTTGAACAACCCCTTCAGCTTCTTGAGTAAACTTTTTTAGCTGACCCATGTTGAGGGTTCTGCTCATCGAGTTTCGAAGGTGAAGGTTTTCTGAGTACTCAGATTTAATTTTTGAAATGTCGCCAGGAAGTCCTCCAGCCAGCTCCTCTTCGCCATGGCACTGCTTCAACCGTCGGGATGGGAACCACTCGTCTCTGGCACCTGTACGAACGAGAGCATAACCTCGACCCCATTGTAAAACTTTTCTTTTTAAATATTGGCCTTGTAATGAAGGATAGTACATCCACAGATTGTTAGCTTGTGGCTTTTTTAATGGTTGTTGAAAATGTTTTACTGCTGCAGATTGCTGTAATTGGCGCCAATAGTTAAGAAAATTTAAAGTAAAAAGAGCTTTCAGAATTTGATGTTTTGGGGAATCTCGTCCATTTCCCCCTGTTTGTTTTAAAAGTTGTAATTTTGGCCGGGCGCCGTGGCTCAAGCCTGTAATCCCAGCACTTTGGGGGGCCGAGACGGGCGGATCACGAGGTCAGGAGATCGAGACCATCCTGGCTAACACGGTGAAACCCCGTCTCTACTAAAAAATACAAAAAACTAGCCGGGCGAGGTGGCGGCGCCTGTAGTCCCAGCTACTCGGGAGGCTGAGGCAGGAGAATGGCGTGAACCCGGGAGGCGGAGCTTGCAGTGAGCTGAGATCTGGCCACAGCACTCCAGCCTGGGTGACAGAGCGAGACTCCGTCTCAAAAAATAAAATAAAATAAAATAAATAAATAAAATAAAATAAAATAAAATAAAAGTTGTAATTTTAAGGTAGTATTAGCTTTTTAAATAATTAACCTTGACTGTTAAATGGAATACCAGTGGAATGATGAATGTGGTATGAAGAGAGGAAGGCAGCAAATTTGTGAGAGTAACAAGTAGGAGTATTGTCAGTTTTTAATTTAGTAGGAACTCCTATAACTGTAAAGTAAGTAAGTAAATGAGTAATAACAGAATCAGCTTTTTTAGAGGGTAATGGTGTGGCCCATTGGAAGTGTGACCAAGTATTAATTATATGATGAACATATTTTAAACAACCAAAAGAAGAAATATAAGTTATATTTATTTGTCAAATACGATTTTGTTGAGTGTCTCAGGGATTTATACCTGGATTTTAAAAGGGTGCAATAATAGGAGCAAAAGATGGACAGGCTCTGACAATAGTTTGGGCTTGACGGTGTGTTATAGAAAATCGCCGTTGTAATCATAAACTGATGTAATTGATGTTTATTTTGAGCCTGTTGGACATTGCCAACAAGTAAAGAATCAATTTGGCTATTACCAAAAGTTAAAGGTCCCGGTAAAGCTGAATGTGAACGAATATGAGTGATAAAAAGGGGGGTTGTATGGGAAGTATGAGTCAAAAACAATAAGGAAAATAGTTTTTGTAAAGGGGTTTTTGGGGGTAATGGTAAAGAAGTTTGAGAAACATACTGAGTCACTTATACAGTATATTGGGAATCACTACATTACAAGGGGTTTGAGGCCAATCTTGCAGTAAAAAGAATGGTAGTAAAAAGAATGTAGTAATCTTGTAGTAAAAAGAATGGTAAAAAGTTTTTCCTGTTGTACAGATTTAAATGGATAGTGAGAAATTTTTGAATTATTTGATGTCCAGTATCTAGCTTTTTTATTGTTAGAAGTATTAGTAAAAAAGGTGGGACCTTTAACCGGAGTATAAGAAATAGGATTATAGGGCAGGAAAGAATATTGTTGTAGAAAAGCAAATAATCTATGACTGGGATAGTGTTGAGAAAAGGAACCAGTATATTTAGCGCAAGTCACTTGTTATCTTTTATGAGTTTTTAGTAGAGATTTAATGTACTGATTAGATAATCGGGTAATAATTTTTACAGGGTTAATTTCAAGCAATTGATGAGTTTTATGTTGCTCTTTAATAATTAATTTAGCCAATTTATTAATATAAGGGTAAATTTTTTTAATGGCTTTATTAGCCAAAAATAGTCACTTTAGAATGTTACTATTTTGATGTAAGATGGCTGTTGGTGAATGAGGAGTATGAAAAAGACATAAAGAGAGTGGAAGATCGGGTATAATATAATCAAGGATGAGCTTTACTAATTTTATTTTTTACAAAAGACAACTTCTCTTTTGTAGTAGGGGATAATTGTCGAGAACTGTTTAAATTTGAATCCCCTTCTAAGGCAGCAAACAAATGTTGCAATTTATAAATAGGAATACCTAAGATGGGATGAAGCCAATTAATATCCCCCAACAATTTTTGAAAGTCATTAAGGGTCATAAGTTGATCTCTCCTAATTTGAACCTTTTGTGGGTGGATTTGTTTTTTAGCCAATAGATACCCCAAATATTGAATGCGGAACTGAGTTTGTATTTTTTTAGGAGATATTTGGAAATTATAATGAATTAACTGTTGTTGTAAAACCTTAAAAACTTGATTTTGGAGGGTTACATTGGGGTAGCCAATAAAATATCATCCATATAATGATAAATTAACACAGTTGGAAACTGATTTTTTACAGGATTTAAAGTCCTCTGTATGAATTTTTGACATAAAGTAGGACTATTAAGCGTATCCTGGGGAACAACCTTCCACTGATATTTTTGAGTGGGCTGCCCATTATTATTTTTAGGAATAATAAAGGACAAACTTTTTATAATTTTGAGGTTGTAATGGAATAGAGAAAAAACGATCTTTGAGATCTATGACCATTAATTTTCAACTTTTGGGGATAAGGATGGGATTAGGAAGACCAGGCTGTAAACTCCTCATAGGTTGAATGTAAACATTTATAGTTTTAAGATCAGTTAATAAACGCCATTTTTTACTTTTTTTTTTTTTTTTTTTACATGACAAAGACAGCGGAATTCCATGCAGAAGTATGTGGCTCTATATGCCCCTTGGCCAATTGTTTTTTTGACTAACTCTTTTAAAGCCCCAAGTTTTTCTTTAGATAATGGCCACTGTTCCACCCAAACAGGGGTGGTAGTTTTCCACTTTAATTGTAAAGGTTGAGGCTGGTGAACAGTGGCTGTGAGTTTAAAGGATTGTAGCCCATTTTGAACATCATATTGATAGGAACAATATAAAAAAACATTTGACCTTGTTGACCTTTAGGACTGACACAGGTTAAAGGTTCTATGCTTTGATAAACCATAGAAGTAGCACCCAAGTCAGTGAGTGTAACTGAAACTTTTTTTTTTAATTGCATAGGCCACTGATTTAAACAAATGATAGACACATCCGCCCCCATGTCAATTAACCCTTCAAAAACTATTCCATTAATGTGCAATGAACATAAGGGCTTTTGATTAGAAACTAAAGTTTCCTAAAAAACAGTTTTTCCTGTGCTACTGAACCCTCCCTGTCGAGATACCGCTCTAGATAGGAACGGAAAAAAAGGCAATAAAAGTAATTGTGCAATACGTTCCCCTGCCTCTAGGCACATAAATTGTGAGACTTGTACCATAATAAGAATTTTATTAGTAAAATCAGGATCAATAATTTTTGGAATTACCATTAACCCCTGTATAGTACTGTTGCTTTGACCTAACAAAAGTCCTACATGTCCTTTTGACAAAGGACCACACATTCCAGTAGCTAATTTATATACTCCTCCATTAGGAGACAAGGTATAAGGCTCAGTAATAGCTAAGTCAGTAGTGGCACTCTGCTTAGTTGTTGCATAAAGTTGGGAAACTGGGGTAAGGGGTGGTATCCTTAAGGAGGACTTGAATTTATTCCTTGATGTTGTAGGCCATTGCTCACTGGGTATTGTGGTAGGCTTGCATTATAATTGTTGGGGCCCCAAGCCTGTGGGCCCCGGCTCCTGTTTTCTGGGAGAGGAGACAGTAAATTTTCACTTTTATCAGTTTTGGAACGACGTTTTTTTGTCCAATGTTGACCTTTGCCACAACGTTTGCACACCTCTGAAGGCAGCTTTTTGCCTTGAGGGATAAAAGTGTTTAATTTTTCATGATATTCTTTCTTGAAAGGTCCAGGTTTACCACATTGAAAGCAAATACCTTGTTTGTTATTTTCTTTTAAGGCTTTAGATAGGGCTCCAGTAAATAACTGAGCATTATAAATAGCCCCTCCAACATCAGCACAAGCTCTAATATATTTATCTAAATTGGCCCCACTGGCCTTTAATGGTCTCAACAATTTTTGACAGTCAGCATTAGCATTTTCAAAAGACAATGTTTGTAACAAAATTTTTGAAGTAGGGCCAACACCCACAGTTTTCAAGACAGCAGCTTGAAGATGGGCTACAAAATTTGAATATGGTTCATTTGCATCCTGTAAAATCTTCACAAAGGAGAGGGAAGATTTTCCTGCTATTTCTACCTTATTCCAGGCCCTTAAAAACAAAGTCTTTATTTGAGTAAGGGCGACATCATCTAGGCCAGCCTGAGCATTAAGAGTAGCATATTGGCCCGTGTCTGTGAGTTGTTCCTCAGTGGGTCCTGGGGAATCACACGTAGTATTTTTTGTAGCCTGCACATGCGCCTCGTCCATCCACCAGCTGTGCAATTGTAACCACTGAGAACGATCAAGAACAGCCTTCCCCAAAGTCTCCCAGTCTATAGGAATCATCAAATTTTCTGATGAAAAAGCATCAAGAAGACCAAGGACAAAAGGAGATTGAGGTCCATAGTTAGAAATGGCAGCTTTCATTTCTTTCAAACATTTAAATTGTAAGGCAGTAAATTGGACATCATTGCCACCATTTGGAAACTGAGCATTAGGAGTAAAAGGAGCACGAATAATTGGAAACAAATCCAGTTCCTCAAATTTTCTTATATTTTCCTTTTCTCCCTCCCCCAATGGCAGGAAAGGCACTGAGAAAACTTTGCCAGACAAAGGTAAGGAAGCTGTGGGGTTGGAGGCACTGGAAAATCCCCTTCTAACAGGGCAGAAGGAAAAGAAACAGGGAAAGCTCGCAAAGGTGAATTAGAAAAATGTATCTGTAATATCTGTTGAAGCATTTCCATAATAGGCTGCATGTCAGAATTCCCCTTAGAAGAAGGAAGAGTTGGCTCTTCCTCTTCTCCCCCTTTTGCTACCCCCCCCCCATCCTCTGCTATCCTGGCATAAATGGGCTCTATTTCAGATTCACTTTTTTCCAAATCCTCAGATGCCTTTCCTCCTGTGGCTACATCACCATGCTCTGAATCAGTCTCAAGTAACTCTAATGCCTGAGTGATAGAGTTACACAAGGTCCACAAATTTAAAGGCATAGTATCCCCTAACTGGTGAGCTCTATGCAGAGCTTTTACTACCTGTAACCATTCTCTCCGATTCAGCTGCACTTTAATCTGATACTGAAACCAGTAACAATGTTGTTCAACATGGGAAACAATCACTTCAAAGTCTTTTCTTTCACTTCTACTCCTATAGACAGCAACAGTCCTTGAAACAGCCATAAATATTCTGAGGCCAGAGAGGGGGAATTCCCCATAATTATCCCATGGGTCCCCCTTCTGTACTTACACACTCGGGGTGCTCCCCTTCCAGTTCCTTGCTCTCTTGGAGCCACGGACCCTGCTCGCTGCGCCAGTTGTTGGGTTCTACGTGTTTCCTAAACAAAGGAATGAACACACAAGACAGCACAGGACAAGACATACATGGCGGCCACGCCGAACGGCACACTCTGCTTTATTTTATACAGCGGTTTGCGGAATGTTACCAAGTCACGGGGCATGTGTTGCTTCTCTGACATTTCCTTGACTCCCAAGATCAGTAAACATTGACCAGTTCCCAGAGCCCACTGTTTACAGCTGGCTCCTTTGTCCTTTCTGTTTACAGAGAAGGACCGTCCTGCTTTGTCTGCAAGAGCAGGGCTTATCGGGAACGTCTCCTTTGCGAGCACGCAGTCCTCTACACTGTACATAACCCATTACTGAATTTGGATTTCTTCATTATGCCTCCCAGGTTCATGCCATTCTCCTGCCTCAGCCTCCCAAGTAGCTGGGACTACAGGCACCCGCCACCATGCCCGGCTAATTTTTTTTTGTATTTTTAATAGAGACGGGTTTTCAGTGTGTTAGCCAGGATGGTCTTGATCTCCTGACATCGTGATCCACCTGCCTCGGCCTCCCAAAGTGCTGGGATTACAGGCTTGAGCCACCTCGCCCAGCCACAATAATGGATTTTTTTAAATTCTCAGATAATTCCCTCATGCTTTTTCCAGATAATTTTATTCTTCACCACAGGCTATTTTTTGGTTGTTTTTCTTTTCTCAATTAAAAAAAAAATTTTTTTACCATTGGTTCATTTTGCCTGACATCATACAATATGTATTACTTTATTTCAAGCTTGTCTTATCTGGCAAGTTTATGAGATATATCTAGAGAGTGTGATTTAGTGGTTCAGTTTTTTCTTTGGCTGGATGATATTCTCTTGTGTGAATGATGTTTTGTTTTTCTAAGACCACCAGAGCGGGTACAAAAGAACCAGCGACTAGGCAAGGGTAGGAGCAAAACTGCAAGTTTATTTTGGTCACCTAGCTTCAAGGGAAGAAGGTGGGTAGGGAGAGGTCTGTTGGCCCCCGACAAAAGGGGCCCCCAGAGTCACCCGTACAGCTCTCGGACGGAGTTCCAACAGTCCCGACCGCAGTGGGGAACCGACCGCAGTGGGGAAGCTGGGAAGTCCGCGCGTGACGATCCTCCGGAGCGGCTTTTCTAGGAGTGGGAGGGCGATAGGCGGGGCACGGGCGTGTCCGGGGGTGTTCCGCAGGTGCGACCAGGTAAATCTTGGTCTCTTCAGATTGACATCACCTGGCGCATGCCTAGTTGGTCTGCACCTTCCCGGGTCGCCGGCTGGATTTTCGCGCGCGCCGGAAAAGTTGGGGGGGATGAAGAACCTGGAAGTGTGCCATCTTGCCTCCGTTCATCCAAACAAATGAGATACAATTTGTTCATCTATTTTTCTGGAGATGGATATTTAGTTTCTTCCCTGCTTTAAGCTATATGACCAAAAAGGCCTGTAAACATTCTTGTACAGATACTTTTTGGTATATAATTAAATTCCTTTATTAGCATTTAAGTGACACCTCTTCACATTTCTTAGTGGTTTCTCTGGGGATTACTATATCCATCTATAACCTATCACGATCTACCTAGAGTTTATACTGTACTATTTTAATAAATGTAAAATATGAAAACCTTGCTGTTGAAGAGTTTCAATTACCACTTTTTATTCACATATTTTACTATCTACACATTACATGTCTCACAATACTGTGTTATAATTTTTTTCTTAAATAGTCATAAGTCTTACAGAGAAATTGGGAGTAAATGGTATTTATAAATATTTGGAGGCAGATACTTTGGGGCTATCTAAATACACTATTTCTCCTTTAAATTTCACTCACAATTTTTGCATTGTTAAGTACGCCTTGTCTACAGTAATGATTACTGTGGTGTCTTTGTGGTGATTTTCTATTTTGCATTATCTGTCTACATTGATTAGTACTTGGAATTTTGTAAAACTTTTTTCTCTTTCTTTTTTTCTTATTTTTTTCTCTATATGGATTCATGAATTTTTTATTCTCTAGGTTTTTAATCCAATGCTATCAATATGTATTGTGTTTTTCACATTTTTTCAGCTTGGGCTCGTGGGAAGTCTTCCAGGTTGATTTTCTCTGACATGGTTGCTTCTGCTGTTTATAAACCACTTTTAAACTTTCTGACTTCACAATACTCTACCTTAATTTGGATTTTCCACTCCAGTGTTAGAATTATCTATTATTACAAGTAGTCTTGCTTTTTTAATTAAAGAATAGTACTTAGAAACCATGATATGAGGGCTAGGGGTGCCCATTAATACTTGGGTGTCACTGCTTCTGCAACGTCTCAGCAAACGGAGTTTGGAAAAGTACATATTAATATTGACACCTGCATGAACACATCTCTCTCTTTCTCTCTCTCCCAATAGATATGTTATGAGACATGCATTTATCCAAATATTCTCAACTCCAGTATAGAATTATCTTTTTTTTCAACTTCAGTTAGAAGAAGGCACTAATTATATTACATATATATACTAACATATAGAATGCTTTTAAAAATTGCTAATCTAGGCCAGGCATGGTGGCTCATGCCTGTAATCCCAGCACTTTGGGAGGCCGAGGCAGGATGATCACAAGGTCAGGAGATAGAGAGCATCCTGGCCAACATGGTGAAACCCTGTCTCTACTAAAAGTGCAAAAATTAGCTTGGTGTGGTGGCATGTATCTGTAATGCCAGCTACTTGGGGGCTGAGGCAGGAGAATCACTTGAACCAGGGAGTCAAAGGTTGCAGTGAGCCGAGATTGTGCCACTGCACTCCAGCCTGGTAACAGAGCGAGACTCCATCTAATAAACAAATAAATAAATAAATAATTGCTAATCTATATTCTTATAGACAAGCAATACCTACCGGAACACAATGTTTGTGTTCAGTTCTTGAGTCTTGCAGTATTTAATCAAAATACTATTATTCTAAGTGATTTACACTAAGTCCTTTCATTCCAATGTTTTTCAATAGGGTTGGGTGATACATTTCTAGTAAGGTTAAACTCTTTTTTTCACTGCCTGCATTTTATCTGAATTTTCCCCAAATCCTTGTTGTTTATAATTTGCAGAGAGGAACATTTATTCTTTGTGATATACAGTTCCATAGGTTTTGGAAATTGTCTAGGGTCACATAGCCATCTTCACAGTACCACAAAAAACTGTTTCATTGCCCCCAAAATTATCTGATGCTTCCTATTGGTAGTTAACTCTGCTCTCATCTATTCTTGGCAATCAGTGATTATTCTCTTTTTATTCTTCTTTTGTAGGGAGGTCTTTCTATGTTGTTCAGGTTGGTGTCAAAATCCTAGGCTCAAACAATCCTCTCACCTCAGCCTCCCAAAGTGCTGAGACTATACGCTTGAGCCATCAAGCGTGGCCTGATTATTATGAATCCCTACAATTTTATTTTCTACAATGCTATATAATTGGATTATATAATTTGTAGTCTTTCAGATCTTACTTTCTTCACTTAAAGAAATGCATTTTTGCGCACCCTTTTGACTCACGCCTCTCAATATATTTTTTTATTATTTTTTTTTTTTTTAACTTTTTTTTTTTTTTATATTTTTTTTATTTTTATTCTTATTGATACTATATTAATTACTTATTTTTTTTTATTTGGATTACTTATTTTACTGTTTATTATTTTTTTTTTTTTTTTTTTATAATTGATGCTTTTAGTTTTTTTTTTTTTCATTTTTATTAATTTTTAGATTTTTTAAATTTACATTTTTTTTTTTGTTGTTTTACTTTTAAATTCATTTTATACATTTTTTTTTTTTTGTTATTATTTTTTAGACATTTATTTTTTTATTATATTTTAATACTTTTTTTATTTTATTATTTTATTTTTTGATATTTTGGTGTACTTTTATTATTTATTTTTTACCTTTAATATTTTTTTTTTTTGATATTTTTTTTTTTGTTTTTCTCTTTTTAATTTTTTTTTTTTTGTGTTTATTTTTTACATTTATTAATTTTTAACAGGCTTTTTCTGCCATCCACCAGACATATTTATTTATTTTTACGGTCTTTTTTTATATTTGTTCTTTTTTTTCTTTTATTTTTCCCCCTTTTTTTTTATTATTTTTTATATTTTATTTTTATACTTTCTTTTTTATTTGGTTACTTTTTTTACCTTCCCCCACATTTTTATCCCCTTTTTTATATCACCCTCTTTCATCCCTTTTTTTGTTTATATTTTTTTACCTACTTATGATTTTTTTTATTTTTTTCTTATTTGTCTTACCATTTATTTTTTTTTTTTTGTATCTTATTTTTCCTTTTTTTTTTCTTTTTATTTACTTTTATTACCAGGTTACCCATTTTTTTTTTTGTTTAAACTTTCTTCCTCTTTTTACGTAGTGTATGTACTTTCCTTATTTGTGTTACTATTAGTTTTTTTTTTCATCTACATTTTATTATTTTTCGTTACTTATTTGTTATTTCTTTCTTTTTTTTTCCTTTTCGTCTTCTTTCACTGTTGGTCTTCTTTCCTCTCTTTTCTTCGTCTTTTACTTTTTACTTTATATACCTTTTTGTTTTCCCCTTTTGACTTTTATGTTTTGTTTTTGTTATTCACTTTTTCTTGTTACATTTTTATTTTCTTTTTTTATTTTCTTCTTTTTCCCTTGTTTTTTGTTTTCTTCCTTTTTTTTTTTTGTTTTAGACCTTGTTTTTCTCTTGTTTATTTCCCTGTTTTCCCCCTACTTTTTTTTCTTCCTTTTTGGTTATATTTTTCATTTTTTTGTTTTTTATATTTTTTTTTTTTTTGTTTATCTTCACCCTGTCCACTTACTTCTTTGTCTTGATTTTGTTTCGTCTTATCTTTTCTTTATGTTTTTACTTTTTTTATTTTTTTTTGTTTTTTTCCCATTTTTATGTTTTTCTTACTTGTTTTTTTTTTTTTATCACCTTTTTTACTTCCCTTTCCCCTAGATTTATTTTTTTTTTTTCTTCTTTTTTGTATTCCCTTTTCCCCTTTTTTATTGTTTTTTTTTTTTTTTTCCATTTCGTTTTTATGTTTTTCTCCTTTTTCTGTTTCCCCCTCCGGTCTTTCCTTTTTTTTTATGTTTTTTTCCTCTTTTTTCTTTTCCCCCCCTTTATTTTTTTTTACTTTTTTAATTTTTTTCAATCCTTCCCTTCCTCTACCGTGTTTTTGTGTTTTCATCTTTATTTTCTTATGTTTTCCATCTTATTAAGTTTTTTTTGGGTCTTACTCCTTTCTCCTGATTCTTTTTCACCTATTGTTTCCTTTTCCCTAATTTTTTTTACCCTTATATCATTTTTCCTCATTCCATCCTTCCCTTTATTTGTTTATTATTTTTTTACTTTCCACATTTTGTATTTCTCTACTATTTCGTCCACTTTATTTTATTTTTTGATCATTTTTTTCCTATTTCCCTCTTTTTCGTGTTTTTTGTCTATTTTTTCTTTTTTCCTCCTTTGCTGTTTTTTTTTTATTTTCCGGTTTCTTCCTTTATCTCTTTGTTATTTCCACCGTCCTTTGTTTTCTTTTTGTTTTTTTACCCAGTATTTCCTTATTATATTTCGTCCCTTTTGTTTTTTTTTTGTTTCATATTTCTTCCTTTTTTAGTGTTTACATTCCCTCCTTCCTATTTTAGGCCCTTAACTTGCTTTTTTTTATTTTTTTTCTATTTTTTTTTTTTTTTTTTCATTTTTTTTTTCCCCCCTTATTTCCTACCCCCTTTCCTGTTTACTCTTATTTTTTTATTTTTTTCTTCATTTTGTTTTCTTGCTTTTTTTTTCGTTATTTTGTACGATTTTTGTTTTTCGTTATTTTTATTTACTCCATTTTCCGTCTCTTACCTCCATTTTGTTTTCCACTCACGCCACTATTATTCCATTGTTTATTATTTCCTCCTTTATTTTTTTTTTTTTTAACTTTTCTCCTTCCCCTACCCCTTTTTGGTATGTTTCCTTTTTCTTCCCTTACTAAGAGTCCCTTTTTTTTGATTTTTTTATTTTATCCCTTTTCCCACTTTTCCTATGTTGTCCTTTCTCTCCACCTTTTATAGTGTTGTGTTTGCTTCCCCGATTTGATTTTTTTACCATCTTTTTTTGAGTATTTCCCTGTTTTTTCTCACCTTTTTTTTTTTTTTACTTTTCATTGTTTTTTCCACGTTTTTTTTCGTTTTTTCCCCCTCGTTATTGTTTGTTTTTCTTCCATTTTTTTTTTTCTTTTTTTTGATTTCTTTTTTTCTCTCCCTTTTTCTACTTTTTTGTTGTTTTTTTTTCCTTTCTTCCTCCCCCCCCCAACCTTATTTGCTTTTTTTTAAATTCTGTTGTTTTTTTCTTTTTTCTTTTTTTTTTTTTGTTTTTTTTTTCTTTGTTTTTTATTTTTTTCAATTTTTTCCCCTTCTTTTTCCCTTTTTCCCTTTTTTTATTGGCCTCCCGTTTTGTTCATTTCTTTTTCTTTTTTCTATTCCCGTTGTTTGTTGTCTTTTTAGTTTTTTTACCTTTATTTTTGTTTTTTTTATTTGTTTTCCTCCCGTGTTTCTAGCCCTTTTCCTTTTTTGTTTGACTTTCTGATTTCCCCCGTCTTCTTTACTGTTTTTTTTGTTATCTTCTTTTTTTTTTTCCCCCCTTTTTTTTTTCCCGTTCCCTTGATTTCTCTGATTTTTCTTTTAGAGTGATTTCTTCTTTTTTTCATTTTTATTCTTCTTGTTCTCCTTCTGTTTCGTTTTTTTCTTTTATTTCTTTTTTTACCTATTGTTATTTCTTGCCGTTTTTTTGTTTTGTATCCATTTTTTGTCCTTTTTTTATCTGTTTGTGTTCCTCCCCTGTTTTCCTCTTTTCTTCCCTTTTTTTCGTTTTTCTGTTTCTTCTTTTTCCTCCTTTTTCTTTCCCCAGTCCCTTTCCTTTACCGATCCCCTTTTTTTCTCCTTGTTTTTGTTTTTTTTTTTTTCCCCTTTCACTTTTTTCACTTTATGTTTCCTTCCTGCTCACTTTGTCCCTTTGTCGATTCTTTTTTTTTTTTGTTTTTTTCTATTTTTTTTTGATTGTTCTTAGTTCTGTCCCCTCTTTTTTATATTTCTTCCCCCTTTTCATATCCATTTTTTTTCAGCTCTTCCCTTTTTCCCTTTTCCTTTTTTTAGTTTGTCATTTTTTGCTTTGTTTGATTTTTTTTTTTTTGTTTATTTTTCCTTCTTTCTTTTTTCTTCCCCCCTTTTCCTTTTTGTTTTGTTTTTTTCAATTTTGTCCTTTTTCTTTTTTTTTCCTTTCTTCTTTTCCCCTGCTTTATTTTTATTTTGTTTTTTACCCCCCCTACAAACCCCCGAAGACTACTTTTTTTTTCTTTATTCTTGTTATTTTTTCACCCGCCATCTTTTTGTTTCTTTTTATTGGCCTTCCCTTTTTCTTTCTCCTTTTTTTATGTTCTTGTTTGTCTCTCCTTCTTTACCCCGTAATTCCCTTTTTTTGTCTTTCTTTTTATCATTCTCTACTTTCTTTTATCTTTCCTTTTTTTTCTTTCTTTTTTTTCGTGGCCTTTCTTCCTTGGTTCCTTTAATTACCTTCTTGGTTTTTTTTTTTGTTCCACACTTTTCTTTGTCTCTATTTTCCATTTTTATGTTTGTATTTTGTCTTTTTTTTTTTTCTTTTCCCTTTTTCTCCTCGGTTCCCCATTCCCTTCTTCTTTTTTTTTCCCCCCCTTTTTTCCCATCTCGTCCCCTACTTTTTTTTTCTTTCTTGGTTTTTTTTCTTTTTTTTTTCTCCCTTTATCACTGTGATCACTCAATAGTTTTTTTGTATTTCTTTTCTTTGTTTGTGTTTTAGATGACAACTAGGAGTCTATTGTAATGGGCATGCCCCGCTTATTGTTTATCTATCGTCACCTGGTTTGAGACCTCTGGTTTACATCTAGCGTGTTGCAATACAATAAAGTGGCAAGACTATACACTACAAAGATTTACAGGTTCACATGAGTTTTCCATTTGCTTTAGTAAGGACCAGTCGTTGGATGTCGTGGTAACTACTAAGTGTTAATGTTCACCTTTCATATCAACCACCAAGTGTTTTCCAAAGGTAACATATCATTTCCATATTGTTCGCTCCAGTTAACCCAATTTTCTTCCGCACATGTGTTGCAAATTGTTTCTTCATATGTTGCGATTCTCACAACTCTGTGCGATACTCGTTAATTGATTCATGCTTTAATTTTTTTCCTATCTGTTGGGGACCCCCAAAATTCCACAATCAGTGCCAAAGTAGTGTAGAACTGCTTACACATTAGCCCTTGGATTCTGGAAACTGACTTCAGAACCTGCTTGGCAATTAGGAGCTTACAACGCATTACAAAAATTCAGGTTATGTATCTGTGGTTTTTCTTTTTTTTTCTTTCTTCTCTTGCTTTTTCGAGACAGGTCGTGCTCTGCTGCCAGACTGGAGTGCAGTGGCAATCAGCTCACTGCACACTCCGCGTTCGGTAGCGATCTGATTCGCCTCTTCACCTATCCAAGACCTGAATTACGGCAAATGCCCCAAGCCAGTATTATTTTTACTTTTCCGCAGAACAGGGTTTTTCAGGCTGGCTAAGGCTGGTCTCAACTCCTAATCTCAAGTGATCTACCACCGTCTTTGAGGAATTTCATGTTCCTTTCTTTTCTTTTGAGAGAGATTCTGTCATCATCCCCAAAACAGCGAAGCCAGTGGATGCCCACACGTGCCGCCGCTGGCAGCCGCTCAACCATCTGGGCACCAGGCAGTTTTGTTCAACCTCACCTTTGGTAGCTGGGACCCACCATCATGTGCACCAGGCTCAGTTATTTATTATTAGTTATTTTTAGAGATGAGGTCACACTATTAGCCCGGCGGTCTCAAACTCCTGAGCTGAAAGTACATCCTCCCACCCAGCCTCCTAAAGTGCTGGATTATACAGTAGAAGTACATCACAATGCCACATTGGGGGTTTATTTGTTTTATATCAAAACATGAAAACACAATTGAGTGTCATTAACTAAGTGCAGAAAATGTTATGCTATTTAAAAGTTAATTTCACACCAGGTGCGTGGCCTCACACCCTGTATTCCCGCACTGGGAGGCCGAGCAGGAGGATCATGGGCAAAGATGGAGACCAGTACGGGCCAACATGGCAAAACCCTGTCTCTACTCAAAAACAAAAATAGCTGGCTTGGTGGCGTTACAACCTGTAGTCCCAGTACTCATAGGGGCTGAGGCAGGAAGAATCACTTGAAAAGGAGGCAAGAGTTGCAGTGCGCTAGATCGACTAACTGCACGCTAGCCGAAGACAGAGCAAGACGCTGTCTCCAAAAAAAAAAAAAAAAGAAAGAAAAAGTAATTTTTGCATAGCAAATACTAAAATTGGAAACAATTGAAATAATAATATTAACAAATAAGTTTATATAGAAATATGACCAAAAAGAGAGACATAGTTTTCCCTGGCTTTATTTATTTAATTTCTTTATTTTCTTTCTTTCTATCGTATTTTTGAGACAGAGTTTTCACTCTTGGTTTGCCCAGACGTGAGTGCATGGACAATCTCGGTTCAATGGGCAACCGCAGCTACTGTGTTCAAATAGATTATCTCTCCTGCCTCAGTGTACCCATGGGCGGGGATAATAGGATGGCGCCACTATGCCTGGCTAATTGTGTAATTTGTAGTAGACGTGTGGGTTTCTGTCTCCTGTTGGTAGGCGGTCTCGAACATCTCAACCGCAAGTGATCTGCCCACCTCAGCGTCCAAACTGCTGGATTAGTGTGAGGCCACCACACCAGCCTGAAGTTTATTATTTAATGTACATTTTATTTTGCTTCTAAGTTCCGAGTACGTGTTCAAAACCTGCAGGTTTGTTACATGGGCAAATGTTGCCATGGTGGTTTTGCTGCATGCTGCACCTATTCACACCCACCTCAGAAAGAAGCCCCACATTTTAGCTATTTGTCCTGATGCGGTCCCTCCCCTTGACCCCGCGACGCCCAAGGTGTATGTTGCTTGCTCCTCTTCTGTGTCAATGTGTTCTGGTTGTTCAAGCTCTCACATCTGAGTCAGAAATGTAATGTTTGGGTTTCCTTTTCCTTGTTAGTTTGGACTGAGGATGATGGTTTCCAGCCTTCATATGCAGCTCCTGCTTCAAGGACTGATCTCCATTCTTTTTGTTATGGCTTGCAAGTATGCCATGGTGTCATGTACCAATGTTCTTTATCCAGCCTAGTCATTGATGGGCAGTTCGGTGGGTCCATGTCCTTACTAATTGTGAATAGTGCGGTATAACACAAAGCGGGCATGTATCGTTATATTCCTTTTGAGTATATTATACCCAGGTAAAGTATTTAGCTAGTCAATGACATTTCTGGTTCTAGATCCTTGAGGAATTGCCAGAACACGTCTGCCACAATGGTTTAAACTAATGTACATTTTCCAAAACCAACGTGGTAAAAGCATTCGTTATCTCCCAGCCGCACCAGAAAGCTGTTGTTTCTTTCCTTGTAATAATCACCATTCTGACTGACATGAGATGGTATCGCACTGTTAGTTTGTGATATGCATTTCTCTATGATCAGTAATATTTGAGTTTTTTCCTTTTGTTGAGTTTTTTTTTCCAGTCTATTTCATCAGTAAATAGTGAGGTTGTGGCTGAATGGATGTCTTCTTGAGAAGTGTACGAGTCATGGCATTGCCACGTGTTGAGGGGGTTTTTTGTTTTTTCGTTGTACATTTGTTTAAGTTTTCTGTAATTCTGGATATTAAAGACCGTGTCAGGAGGGTAGATGCAAAAATTCTTCCAGTCTATAGATTGTGCCTGTTCACTCTGATGATAGTTGGGCCTTTGCTGTGCAGAAGTGTCTTTTTTTTAACTAATCGCACTTTGTAAATTTTTGCTTTTCTTACATCGATTTCAGCCTTTCATTATAAATCTTTGCCATGCTTATTTCTCAATGGTAGTGCCTGATTTCTTCCTAGAGTTTTATTGATTTTTTGGTTTTACATTTAAGCCTTTATTCAATCTTGAGTTAATTTTTCTATTATTTGTAGAGAGGGGTCAGTTTCAGTTCTCTGCATAGGCTAGCCAGTTTTGTCAGCATCGTTGATTAAATAGAGAATATTTTCCCCATGCTGGTTTCTGTCAGGTTTGGTCATATCAGATGGTGTGTAGTATGTTTTCGCATTTCTTTTCTGAGAATCTCCAAATAATGAGTTTTCAATTGGTCAATGTGTCTGTTTTTGTACCAGTATCAATGCTGTTTTTGGTTACTGTAGCCTTGTTTATAGTTATGAGTCAGTAGCATGATGCCTGCAGCTTCGGTCTTTTCACTGAGAATTTTCTTGGCTATGTAGGCGACTTTGTTGGTTTCCATATGAATTTTAAAGTAGTTTTTCTAGTTCGTGAAGATCTCAGTGGTAGTTTGATGGAATAGCAGTGAATGGTAATAAATTACTTTGGCAATATGGCATTTTCATGATATGATTCGTCCTATCCAGGGATGAAATGTTTTTCATCTGAACGGTAATCCTGGTCTTATTTCCTTGAGCAGTGTGGGTAAGCTCTTTTTGAGGAGGATCCTGCACATCCCCTGTTAGCCTGTTTCCGAGTATTTTTATTCTCTTTGGTAGCAATGGTGAATGAGAAGTCATGCATCATTTCACAATCGGCATGTTTATTGTTGGTGTCTAAAAATACTTGTAATTTTTGCACGTTGATTTTGTATCCATGACTTTGCTGAAGTTGCCTTATCAGCTTAGGGAGTTTTCGGGGCTGAGACAATGGATTTTCTAGTTACAGCATCATATCATCCTCAGAGCCAATTGACTTCCTCTCTTCCGATTTGAACCCTTTCTTTCTTTGTCTTGCCTGATTTTCCTGGCCAGAAACGTCAAATACGATGTTTGAACAGGAGTGGTAGAGAGAGGGCGTTTGTCTTGTGCCTGATTTTCCAGAATCTTCCAGATTTTGCCTATTCAACATGATAATTGGCTCTGGATTTGTTATAAATAAACTCATTATTTGGGAGGTATGCTTTTTCAATACCTAGTTTATTAATTGAGAGATATTAACATGAAGGATGGTGAATTATTTTTTGTTTTGTTTTGTTTTTTTGGACAAGTCTCACGCTGTGGCCCGGGGGGGGGACTGGAGTGGAGTGGCACGTCGTGGCTCACTAGCACCTCCTGCTTTGTTCGATTCAAGCATTCTCCTGCCACAGCCTCCCCAGTAACTGGGTTACAGGCCACCCACCCCAACACCAGGCTAATTTCTGTATTTTTAGAGAGATTGGGTTTTCACCATGTTGATCAGGCGGGTCCTCAACTCCTGGACCTCATAATCCACCGGCCCCAGCCGTTCAAAGGCTGAGATGACAGTCGAGAGCACACGCCCAGGCAAAGGAAAGTTGAATTCTATTGAGACTTTACAATAATTAGTATGTACGATATTGTCAGTTGGAGAGAGAGTCTCGCTCTGTCACCTAGGGGGAGTGCAGTGGGCATAAACTCAGCTCAGCACAACCTCCCTGCCGGGTTCAAACAATTCTCCTGCCTAAGCCTCCAGGTAGCTGGTGACAGGCACGCAACCACCATGTCAGGGTAGTGTTGTATTTGGATAGAGACAAGGATTGCAACCTATTGGTCAGACTGGTTTCTCGAACGCCGGATCCAGAGTCACCCCCCCCCCTCAACCGCACAAAGTGCGTGAGGATGACGGTGTGAGCCAACCCCCCGGCACTTATGGAAGACTTAGACTGCATCTCTAGTGAGAGACCATGTGGTTTTTGTCAGGGGGTTCGGGTTTATGTGATAGCTGACTTATGGGAGGTGGTGCATGTTAAATGAGCGTTTTCCATCCAGGGGGATGAAGGTGACGTGTTTTGTGGGGGATAACTCTTGATGTGCTGCTGGATTTGGTTTGCAGTAGTTATTGAGGGATTCAGATCAAGTGCTCAGAGATATTTGGTCTGAAATGTTCTTGTTTTTGTTGCATCTCTGGCCAGTTGTTTTGCCATGTCCAGGATAATGCTGGCCTCATAAAATGAGTAGGGAGGAGTCCCTCTCGTTTAATTGTTTGGAAGGTTTCAGAAGAAATGGTACCAGTAGTTAATAGGAGGTATTAAGGCAATTATTTCGGCAGTTTGCAAGGGGGTAAAAAAGTTTTCAGTGAAATTGTTCTCTAATAGACAAGCAACCCAAAAACCATTTCTTGTTTCTAAACATAAAGCGGCAAAAGTCAAGACTGCAAGCAGAAATAAACAAGCTGAAAGTCCTGGCATAAGAAGGCTGGTAGCTGTACTCAGAAGAGCCAGGAACCACCCCAGTAGGCAAGTACTCTCTTCCTTTTCTTTCTGTCCCATGTGCAGGTTGTTCCTGGAGCCCAGCCAGGTAGAGGCACATTAGCATAAATAAAAGATTGGGATAGGAGGGCCAGTTTTTTTGCAGATATGTAAATGGTACAAACCTGGCCAAATGTAAATAGTAAATCAATCACACCCCTTCGCAAACCTTTCTAAAAAGCAGTTGCATCCTGTTCCAAACCGGAAATGTTCGTGGTGCTGGCTCCTTTCTCTGGCATAAGGAAGCTTCTCTCCCTCACTCTTCTTTCTTAACTCTATTTAAATGCTTTCTGCCTTAACAAACAGCCCTCTGTGTGTGTGGTCGGATCATAATCTTTCAGCATGAATAATCAACCCCGGGTATTTACCCCGACAAGATGATGCGTCAAACAGCATCCTCCTTTTTAACCACTGGTAGAAGTGTTGATGTTAGTCCGTCTGGTCCTGGCTTTTTTGTTTGTTTTTTGTTTTTTGGTTAGTAGGATTTATTACTGCCTAAATTCAGAACTGATTGGTCTGTTCAAGGATTCACACTTCTTCCTTTTTAGCCGTTGGGAGGGTGTATTGGTCCAGAAATTGATTCATATTTTTCTAGGATTTTGTTTGGTGTATTTGCATAGAGGTGTTTAATGTAAGTCTTTTAGAAGTGTGACTTTGGCGGGTTCACTAGGTGAATATGCCCATTTAATCAGTTTTTTAATTGTGTCTTTTGATTCTTCTCCTCGTTTTCGTTTGTATTACCTCGAGCTAGGGTGTTTTGTAAGCAGGACAGGTCACAGACAAAAAACCCCTCGACAACGAGTGTTAAAGAAGGAAGTGGTTTATTCACCAGGGAGCTTTGGCAAGACCTCAACGGTCTCCAAAACTGAGCTCCCTGGGTGACAAGCATCCGGTCCCTTTAAAGCTTACACTATGAGGGAGTCCCGTGTGGAGGATCCTGTGGTGTTGAGGGTCGTGATGGAATCTGAGCAAGCAAGGGTACATGCCTGGGGCCTGCATGCAACAGTAACAGAATGGAAAGCAGAACTAGGAAAGGGGTTTTCACATGCGTGTGTCCATCAATGTCTTAATTATGAGAAATAATGGTATAGGTCCAGGGTCGAAATTTTACGGCCCAAGGGCACAGCGCGGCGTCTGCCTCT
>NC_044560.1:30808722-30869234 GCF_007565055.1 Rhinopithecus roxellana
AACAGAAGTGCTTTGTTCATTGTAAAGTATAGGATCTGTTTCATGCTACAATACTTTTAATGCAGTTGCCTATTGTGTAACATTTTAAGATTATAGAACAAAATACAGTCAATTGAACAATGTTTTTCTCTCCATAGTAACTTAAGCATTGCCCTTATCACTTACATGAAACCTCACTGTTTAAAACTTTGAAATATATTGGTCTAAGTCATCAAAATCTTTCTGTCATATTATACTGTTTGACAACTAAACATGCTTTCCAGAAATGAGACCCAGCTGAATAGAGCTATAGTAACAACACTTCTGACCACATATATTTTTGACTAGAGAGCTATCAAGAAACATTACCCAAATCAGCTGTGCTTTCAGCTTGAAAAATGAAGAGGAAAGGCCCTAGGCAGATGGTGGCAGTGGTGAGCTGGCACACACTCGTCACCAGAGTGTGACATCTGTGACTGGAGTTATCTCCCCAACCAGGAGGGTGGTAAAATATTCCTTCCTAAATTAGCCATATACATATCAAAAACCTCAAAATGTATACTTTGAGATATGTGTCATTTTTCCATGCTAAAACATGATTAAAACAAGATAATTTTGTCAAAACCCCTGGGTGGGGTGGTGGGATTTGCTAGGTTGGGAGACTATTTTGTTACTAAATTAACTGGTAAACAACTCCAGGGAAGGGGAAACTCCTCCAGAACCACTCAATGTAGACCAAAAACCTTTCGATGGGTTAAATAGGGTCATTTAAAAGAGAAACCAAAGTAGTTTCTCTTTTAAATGACCCTATTTAACCCATCGAAAGGTTTTCTGGACTCTGTGATCTCTAGAAAAAAGAAGTAAGCAGCTTGCCATACATAAAGATGCATGCATGATTATTCTAAAATTCTTTTTGCCTGGTAAAAAAGGCAACATTGGCTGGACGTGGTGGCTCATGCCGGTAATCCCAGCACTTTGGGAAGCCGAGGCGGGCGGATTATGAGGTTAGGAGATGGAGACCATCCTGGCTAATACAGTGAAACCCTGTCTCTACTAAAGAATACAAAAAATTAACCGGGCATGGTGGCGAGCACCTGTAGTTCCAGCTACTCGGGAGGCTGAGGCAGGAGAATGGCGTGAACCCGGGAGGCCAAGGTTGCAGTGAGCCAAGATCGCCCCACTGAACTCCAGCCTGGGAGGCAGAGCGAGACTCTGTCTCAAAAAAAAAAAAAAAAAAAAGGCAATAACAAGGAAGTTTATTGTAACAGCTCTTATTACTTTGTCAACTAAAGAGACACCCAGAAGTAGCAGCATGGTTCTCCAAGTCCAGAAGGTGGACTTTTTGCCCTTGCTGTGAACTAGTGTTACACAAATGAGGCCCCCTGCTCTATCCCAGCCTGCAACACAGTTACTGTTGAAATAAGGAAGGTGTGTGGAAATGTGAAGCAAGCATGCTGTGACAAACATGTCGCATGTGTGACATAAAAGATTGGGTGCCGCTGAGTCACAAATAATGGTTGGTGAGAGACAGTTTAGACTAGGAGTTGAGGGTAGGCTTTGGAGACCGACTGCTGAGGTTTAAATCCTGGTTTTAGCACTTGCTAGCTGTGTGAACTTGAATGAGCTACTGACCTCTAATCCTCAGTTTCACTGTCTGAAGAACGAGTATAATAATTGTACCTATCTTGTACATAAGATAACTTAGTATATGAGATAACTAACTTCAAGTGACGTCATGTCAGCAAAGTATCTGGCATAGTACCTGTCATGTCAATGTTCACTTTAACAGATATCATCAAATTGTCTGGACTCATGAGCAATCAACATTGATTAGTGAGCAATAATAAGCCACAGGCATGCCAGCTCTGTTTGTAGCCAGAGTTTTTGAGTTTTCTCACTTGGCTCTCACCAATGCTGTGCTCTGATTTGAGGTCTTACAGGCTTCCTTCTGGCTGGTGGGTGGCGGGTGGCCTTGGCTTTTTTTTCTGATTTGATTACTGTGTTCTAAGAATTCATTTGTACATATGCTCAGTCTAGATTTTCATGTTCTGACCACTTGAGATATAAGAATGCCCAGGCCAGTCAACCCGCAGGAGACAGAAATCCTGTTGCTACTACATGAGCTGTCATGGAATGACTGAGAACCGAACAAGAAAGAGTGAAGAAATGATGTGACCTAACCTCCAACCTGATATTTAAGTTAATAAGAGAAATGCTTCGGCTGGGCGAGGTGGCTCACCCCTGTAATCCCAGCACTTTGGGAGGTGAGGAAGGCAAATCACCAGATCAGGAGTTTGAGACCAACCTGGCCAATATGGTAAAAGCCCGTCTCTACTAAAAATACAAAAATTTGCCAGGTGTGGTGGCACACACCTGGAGTCCCAGCTACTCAGGAGGCTTAGGCAGAAGAATTGCTTGAACCCAGGAGGCGGAGGTTGCCATGAGCTGAGATTGTGCCACTTAGTGCACTCCAGCCTGGGCGACAGAGCGAGACTCCGTCTCAAACAAACAAACAAAAACAAAACAAAACAAGCAAAAACGACTAATGCTTCCACAAATGCTAGTATCAAGGTGAAAATCTGACTTGCATTTAATTCTCATTGATTCTTGTCAGGTAGGTATCACCATGTCATTCCCATGGTGACCCACCTGGCTGCACCTTCCTGCCAGTCCTGTTGGATCTGGGCTGGGACAGGAGCCTCTGTAGTAGCACAGCAGGCATGTGCTTGGCAGTACTAGTAGCAAGTGTGTATAGGAGGTCCTTGTTTTCCAAGGATAATTGATCCCAGGCATAGGCCACATATAGTACCTTAATTTATAGTGGGGACTAATGTTTCATAGTAAAAACAGAAATGTTCTGGCTGGAATTTTATTCACAAAAGGGAACAAGACACTCAGTTTTTAGCGTTTTTAGCTAACCAAGTTTGTTGTTAATTGGAAGGGTGCTAATCTATAAAACAAACCAAGGAAGAATCAGTGTTTGAGAATTTTTTGTTTGTTTGTTTTGAGACAGAGTCTCACTCTGTCGCGCAGAGGCTGGAGTGCAGTGGTGTGATCTTGGCTCACTGCAAGCTCCACCTCCCGGGTTCACACCATTCTCCTGCCTCAGCCTCCCAAGTAGCTGGGACTACAGGCGCCCACTACCACACCCAGCTAATTTTTGTACTTTCGGTAGAGATGGGGTTTCATCATGTTAGCCAGGATGGTCTCTATCTCCTGACCTTGTGATCCACCTGCCTCGGCTTCCCAAAGTGGTGGGATTACAGGCGTGAGCCACCATGCCTGACCCAGTGTTTGAGATTTTTATACACAGTGTATGTCACTTCTATCAAGTGTGACTTCTGAGGCCTGATTTGCAGAAGCATTTTAAGATTTCATCAGTTTTGTCAAGAATTTCTCATCCTTTGACATTCAAAATGTCATTTTAAAAATAATTTTTTAAAATAAATGTTTACAATAATCATTCTGAAACAATAACCAACTCATAAAAAGGTTGCAGTTACAGTACAAGTAACTTTTTTCTTGACCCATTTGAGTGTTAATTGCCAACCTGTTGTCCCGTCACCCCTAAAGCTTTGGTGTATATTTCTTACAAATAGGACATTCTCCTGCATAGCCACAATGCAACCACTACATCAGGGGATTGATGTTGTGTTCCTGCCATGCAATCCTCAGGTCCCATATAAGTTTCACCAGTAGTCTCAATATTGTCCCTTCTAGCAAAAGAACTCAGCTGAGAATCATACATTGCATTTAGTTGCCTGCGTCTGCTGTCTTCTTCAGTCTGGAAGAGTTCCTTGGTGCTTCTGTGACTTACACCCATGTCATGTTTGGAGGTGACAGGCCAGTTGTTTTGTGGTGTGTGTCTTGATCTGCATTTGTCCGTTTCCTTTCCATTACATTCAGATATGCATCATTGGCAGGAATAACAGAAGTGATGCCATTTTCTACTCGTTGTATTCTACTACATGGTGTAGATTTTGATTTATTCTATTTCTAATGATATTCACTTTGATCACTTGCTTAAGGTGGTGACTGCCAAGCTTCTTCACTTTTGAGTTAGTCTTTTTCCTTTTTTTGAGATGGAGTCTCACTCTGTCACCCAGGCTGGAGTGCAGTGTTGCAATCTTGGCTCACTGCAACCTCTGCCTCTCAGGCTCAAGCGATTCTTGTGTCTCAACCTCCCAAGTAGCTATGACTACAGACATTCACCACCATGCCCAGCTAATTTTATTGTATTTTTAGTGGAGACGTGGTTTTGCTATGTTGGCCAGGCTGGTCTCAAACTTCTGGTCTCAAGTGATCTGCCTGCCTCAGTCTCCCAAAGTCCTGGGATTACAGGCATGAGTCACTGTGCCTGGCCTGGACTGCAACTTTTAAAATATAAAATGCATAACATAAGTACTGCACAACAAAATAGAATAGAAATGATGTAGTTTGATACAAAGGACAGCCAAACTGTATCACAGCAAAATAAAAAATAAGTATCTATTATTAGAGGCATATAACTTGAAGTGTTTGAGAGATGCTCTCTAAGAATCTAAAATTGTTTTTAGTTTTAGTTTCTATAAGAATGTTTCATAAGAATTTTTAATTTTCAAAAAGGTTTTAAATGTATGCTTTGTCAGATTCGGTTTTCTAAAAACTTTAATAGAATAGAGTAAAATAATAAATGTAAAATGTCAACTTTTTTGGTAAGAGATCAGTTAAATTTTCAGACAAAAAAAGTCAAAAAATTTTATGCCTATGAATTTGATCAGAATCATCTTTTTTACAACTGGGAGAGATGACACAGAGATGCAGCTTTCATGCTGGCTGGGAGTGAAAATGATTACCAGGGGATAGATAATTGTCATTTCACTAATCAATGTTGATTTTCATTACCATTTTGTCTTGAATTATGCTGATGATAAAGTAATGGTTCTCTGATTCCCCTCGCAGGATGTGCGACAGGGATGTGGCTGGCCTGTATGGTCGCCCCTGAGCTCAAACCCCTGAGAGAAGGGGGAGGATGTCGATGGACAGACGCTAGGTCCTAAGTGGGTGTGTGTTACTGTGCTTTTTTAGCCTTGCTGCTCAGGAACAGCTGAGTGTTAACCCCGCCAGATTCTTGTCCAGCGTCCTGGATAAATCAGGTCACATGAACTGTTTGAAAGGTGATGACTGCAGAGACTTTATTGAGCAGTGGAGGTGGCTTCCAGCAGAATGCGGAGCTGGAGTGGGAAGGTGGAGGTAGGGGAGATAATCTTCCCCTGAAGTTTGGCCATTCTTGGCTGAACTCCTCTGGATGTTCAGACACCTTTTGCCTCCTCTGCTGTGCTGCCCTGCTGTACTCTGCCACGCTCAACCACTCTGTTCCTCTGCTCCACTTGACATTCAGCCACTTGTGTGTGTGCCCACTAAGGTCTCAGGTTGGAAAATGCAACATTCGGGTGCGAAAACAGGAGGGCCTGTTCTCACTTAGATCTGTGAGCACAGGCCTGAAGATGGAGCCCTCACAAGGGACCCTATTATTCTCTACCCAGCCTTCCTTGTCCCCTCCCATGTCATTTTTCCCTCTGAAGAGGCACATCTAACTGCCATTAGAATATACATGACCACTGGTATTAGCTACTTCCTGCCGATAGGGGGCATTGTTTTGAGAAAAACAGCAGTCAGATTCATCCCAGATGTCTACTTAAGGGTTCTTGACAAAGGGAAGTCATTGTCCGGGGCCTCAGTTGCCTACCTTTTTGGAGTTTGATGGCCTCTAGGTGAGAGAAAAAAAAAAAAACTTCTGTAAGGTTAGATACGCAGGGGTAAAACGTGTATTATACTAGTAAAGAATTTAGTGCCAAAGATTTCAGAAATAAAAAGTGAAATATATTAATTATTCTAAAAACACTATTGTGCCCTGTGGTTATAGAACAGAACAAAGGTAAGAACAGCAGCACAAACAAGACTATAAAGAGAATATTCATGGAAGGTGAATTATTAACACTTACCGTTTGTGATTTTTAGCTTAAGGTCTCTGATCTCTTCACACTGGTACTTTGGGTACTTTTCTGGGTTGACAGAGGTGGCTCCATCATATTCCTAGGTCTTTACTTGGGTATAATGAATTCAAGAATCTATTCCAGTGACTTATTGTAAAAGGCCAATGTGCCCACTTTCAAGAGGTTCTCTAAAATACTGTCTGGTCCCAGGGCCTGTTCCTGAAGCTTCCTCCTGATATCAGGGGCTGCCTGAGCAATAAATTTATCCTTTAGGATTAGTTGTCCCTTGGCTGAATCAGGAGAGAGAGAGGTGTGCTTTACCAAGGCCTCTCTTAACCTTTCTAAGAAGGCAGTGAGATTTCATCAAATCCCTGGTTGATCATGGATACCCTAGTATAATTGAGATGTCTGGTCCTGGTCCTATGTAAGCCCTCCTTATGCACACCTGAAACTGTCTCCCTATCCAGTCTCCCATCTCATCATTGGACTCCCATCCAGGGTCATTCACTGGTACTGCTTCTCTTCCAGTTGAATAACATTTGCCCCCTTTCCTCATGCTATAGGTAACACAAAGCTCATTTCCAAATCTCTCTACTGACTGCAAAGGGGCTTGCTTCTCAGTGTCCATCAGGGTCTAATTCAAAAGTAACATAACGTCTCTCCAGGAAAGTTCAAATATTTTGATGAAATTTTCGAAAGCCTTTATATGTCTTTCAGGGTCATCTGAAAAGTTTCAAAGATCCCACTTAATATGTTTTAAGCCCTGTAGGAGAAGGGGATCTGGACCTTACTGGGGCCAAATTTACCAGGCATCTATTGGAGGAGCAAGAGTGAAACCAGGGCTTGTCTAGCGTGAGAATTTCTGGGAGGGGGCAAGTGAGAGGCTGAAGCTGAATTGGGTGGACCTGGATGAGCAGGGCTAGAGGGAACTGGCTTCTCTGCTGGGGGAACTTCTGGAGTTTGTTTCTTTAGTTCCCTGAGATTGCCCCTGGCAGCCTCTCCTGAGATGGCATACAGGAAGGCTGGATCAATCCTGCTGTTGGCAAAAGTTGGGATTGCCCTGAAAAGTAGAGAAAGCCTGTACATATGGGGCCTCAGACCACTTGTTCTCATGCTTGCAGAAAAGGTCTAATTGCCAAATGGTATCAAAATGAATGGTTCATTCCTAAGGCCAAGCTAGTCTTTGTTCTAAGTCATAACTTGGCCAAACCTGTGTGCAGAGGGCTGAGGCATTTTCCCTTAGATTCTGAGGGTCAAGGCAGTTGCAGTGGTTCAGGATACACTCCAAAGAAGTATAAGCTAGGAGTGGTGAAGAGAGCTACCTGCTCATTTCAGAGGCATTCCTCATTTCCCTTCCTTCTTTCAGTGAAAACTCAAAGTGTGATGGGGAGAGAAAGCAAGCATTTTCCCTTTCTCTTTCATCTTTTTATCCCCAAGTCCTGGTGACCTTGGCAGGTGCCACCCATGAGTGCCAATGTGGCATGCAGCTACGAAGCAGGGAAGGCTTATAGAAAAAGAATGATCTGAGGCCAGGTGCTGTGGCTTACACCTGCAATCCCAGCATTTCGGGAGGCCTAGGCAGGCAGACCAGCTAAGGTCGGGAGTTCAAGTCTAGCCTGATCAACATGGAGAAACTCCGTCTCTACTAATAAAATACAAAATTAGCCGGGGCCTGGTGGCAAATGCCTGTAATCCCAGCTACTCAGGAGGCTGAGGCAGGAGAATCACTTGAACCCATGAGGTGGAGGTTGGGGTGAGCTGATATCATGCCATTGCACTCCAGCCTGAGCAACAAGAGCGAAACTCCGTCTCTCAAACAAACAAAACAAAACAAAACGAAAAGAAAGAAAAAGAATGATCTGCCCTCACCTATGCCTCCATCTCCCCCTGCTGTTGACAACCTTTGAGTTCCTTGGGCCTCATTTATGCCATGGGGCTTGGCCTCCTTCCATGGGGTAGGGGTTTAGTCAGCAGAAGTTGGTCCTACCCATTTACATTGTGCCTGTTGCCTGGCTTTGGTTCCCTCAGATCTGATTTTTTTTTTTTTTTTTTTTTCTAGAGACTCAACCTGAAGCTTGGAATCAAATTTGGGACTAAAAAGTATTTCAAGGGGTTGAAGCTGTCTGTTTAGATTGTCTCAAATGAACCCTGCCAAATTTACAGTTATCAGTCAGCTGAGGTCACTCTGTTAACTTCCCTGTCAGAAGCAGAGCTCTGGGGAGGGAAACACTCTCACTTGAAAAGAAAAAAAAGAAAACAGAAAAGAGTTTAAGGGGCAAAAGAGGAGGAAGCCCTTGCACTGTGCAAATAGGTCCCTTTGATCATCGTATCTTTCTCTTGGTTCAGACTGTTTGTATTCCTTGGCCAGGGTAAAAGAAAGTTCTGTTGGTGTGGTGAGCAGGAAGCACTGGCCAACCAGCCCTGTGGGGTGCCAGAAGCAACTGTGGTCTTCTTCCACCCTTCATGGTTGTTGGACACAGCTTTTGCATGCAGTGGACACACCAGGCACCTGAGCTGGGAGGGGAGGCGGTACAGAGAGGAGGTGTCGTGTGCCATGTGCACCTTTGGCTTCCAGGGTGAGAGTAAGGATGGTACCTCTAAGAACAAATGAAAACCATACTGCTCTGATTTTGTACCTTCGATGGCTGAGCCAAATGCTCATTTTATTTAATATCACTGCTGCAGCCTGTAGCAAAACCCTCAACATTATAAAGGAAGTGATAAGAGCCACTGTAAACTGTGAGAGAAGAAGAGACACCAAGCAAAGTCTGGGGGTCTTGGCTGACAAAGTTCAGTGTCGGAGTCTTCCAGCAAATGATGGCTTCAGTTGCTCCACGTCTCTAATGCTCCAGTCCTATGTGCCAATTAGACCTCTGTGAAGGGAAACAAAGCCTTTTACACAAGAAAAGAGAGAGGGGTGACAGGGTCTTATAAAAGAGGCACATCCAACAATTTCACATTTGTAACTACTCTTCTGATGATTATCCCAGACGAGCCTTCAGCTGAAACAAGAGAGCTCCCTGATTCCCCTTGAATGACGAGCAACAGGGGTGTGGCTCACCTGTTCAGTCATCCCACAGTTTAAACCCCTGAGGGAAGCAGGAGCATGCAGACAGGCAGATGCCAGAGCTCAATGGACGTGTGTTACAGTGTGCTCTTTTAGCCTTGTCATCCAGGAACAGCTGAGTGTTCACCCTGCCTTGGATTCTTGTCTAGCATTCTGGATGAAGCAGGTCACACAAACTGTTTGAAAGGTGACAAATGCAGAGACTTTATTGAGCAGTGGAGGTGACTTTCAGCAGGATGGGGAGCTGTAGTGGGAAGGTGGAGGGAGAGGAGATAATCTTCCCCTGGAATTTGGCTATTCTCAGCTGAACTCTCGACATTCAGATGCCTCTTCCTTTATCTCTGCCACGTTCTGCTGCTGTCTGCCACTGTGTTCTTTTGCTCCTTTCATGGTGGGCCAGAGTGGTCTTGAAATACGCAACATTTGGGTGCAAAAACAATAGTGCCTATTCTCACTTAGGTCTGTGGGCACAGGCCTGAGGGCGGAGTCCTCACCACAGACCCCACCCTTCTCTATCTAGCACTTCAATAATCTTGATCCAAGAAATTTTTTAAACATATTTTGTCAATCAGCCAAAATACAAATCAAAAGAAGGCATAAAATAAAAGTATTTAACATTCATAATTTATATTTTAAAATTAAAACACTTCTAGAAAATGTGGTATATTTACACAGTGGCAGGCTATTCAACACTTAAAAAAAAAAAAAAGGCAGTCTTGTTATTTGCAACAACATTGATAAACCTAAAGGATATTATGCTAAGTAAAATAAGCCAGCACAGGAAACACACACGCACACATACACACATGATCTCATGTCTATATAAAGTTAAAAAAATTCAAACTCACAGAAACAGAGAATAGAATGATGATTGCCTGCAGCTGGGGGTGGAAAGATGTTGGTCTAACGAAATGAGTCTTCCATACATCACTTACCTTAACAGATAAGTTACTCTCCTCTCAGTTTTGATTCACCAGTGAATTGAATCATATCCTCAAGAATCAAAACTGAAGAAACAGTGTATTTGTTAAAACAATGCAGGTTGTTTACTGAAATTTCAGAGCCTTAGCACAATAATATATTTTCTGCTCACATCACCATCCCCTGTGGGGTTTTTTCTGGTTAAGAAGATTTCTTCATGATCTTTCAGGGATTATATCTTCTTTCATCCTCTTTTAGCATCCTCCTCTTTCTTCAATGAATGAATTAGAAAAACAAGAAATGTAGTGAAGACACATTTGCTTCTTATCCACACATCACTTCCACTCACTATTAGTCAATGTGGATAGAGCTGAGAATAGCAGTTTCCTGGTAGAACAGCCATTTCTCAGCAATAAACACCACACTGAAAAAAAAAAAAAAAGTATAAATCATTCGTTAAAAGCTAATGTATTTTAAGAAAAATAAGCATATACATGAATAATAAAATACTTGTGGAAAAATAAAGATTCATTTTGTTGATTTCTATTCAGCTCAGATAACATTTGACTAAAAGCTCACAACTATACAGCAGAAAAAAATTACTTGAAATAAGAATTTTGTGAATAAAGTTATTCTGTCAATAGAAGTAAACATATTATGACCTCATACTAATAGTCTCATCTATAGTTGTACAATGTTAAATGCTACTTTTTATTAAAAATTTTATTTTATGTAAGTATTCAATTTATATCGCCCCCCCTTCACTATTTCTTTCTTTTTTTTTTTTGAGAGGGAGTCTCGCTCTGTCGGGCAGGCTGGAGTGCAGGCACTCCAGCTCACTGCAGGTGCCACTGCAAGACTCACTGCAAGCTCCGCTTTCCAGGCTCATGCCATTCTCCTGCCTCAGCCTCCTGAGTAGCTGTGACTACAGGCGCCCGCCACCACGCCTGGCTAATTTTTTGTATTTTTAGTAGAGACAGGGTTTCACCATGTTAGACAGGATGGTCTCAATCTCCCGACCTCAGGATCTGCCCTCCTTGGCCTCCCAAGTGCTGGAATCACAGGCGTGAGCCACTGCGCCCGGCCTCCCTTCGCTATTTCAATGCCTTCTTCACTTTATATCAGTGTAAAACAGACCAGTGGGTCCTAGGAAAGCACGTGGTGCCATTGCTACTTCAATGATAATGATGAAGAGCACTTGTTTAGGTGATACTCACATGCCAAACATTGTTATTTGACCCAAAGTACTGATTTTCTATTGCTCTCTAAATTTACTGATAAAATAAAATTTTTAACTAGGAAGACTTGATCTCATTCAAATATGTTTTACGGAATTTTGTTGACATTTAAATGTCTCTGAATTATCTGGAATATTGAAATTTTTAATACATCCAAACGCAGTACTGTAAATGAATACTCTTTTACTAAAAGCGTTTCTGAGGCAGAGTAAGATTCATGAAATTTCTTTACAATATGGAAGAAATGTGTTAACCATGTTTTCAACATGGTTTAGCGTTTACCCTGAGTCATTCAGGGGAAACTGGTACTTCTGTAAACAGGCAGACAAAGGTGCTGAGTGAAGGTGCACCATATTGCACATCAGTGCTTTCCACATGCACCTCTTTGGGTCTTAATTTAATTGGGCTATCATTTGCATAACTAGATACTTACCGAATCTAGTCATACTATTATTTGTCAGCTAAGAGCATTTATTACCCATTAGTTTTACACAATTATTTGCTTGGCTGAAAAATCTTTTGTTATTTATTTATTTATTTATTTATTTATTTATTTATTTATTTATTTTTTTGAGACGGAGTCTCAGTCGCCCAGGCTGGAGTGCAGTGGTGCGATCTCGGCTCACTGCAAGCTCCGCCTCCCGGGTTCATGCCATTCTCCTTCCTCAGCCTCCCAAGTAGCTGGGACTACAAGCGCTCGTCGCCACGCCCGGCTAATTTTTTTGCATTTTTAGTAGAGATGGGGTTTCACCGTGTTAGCCAGGATGGTCTCGATCTCCTGACCTCGTGATCCGCCCGTCTCGGCCTCCCAAAGTGCTGGGATTACAGGCTTGAGCCATCGCGCCCGGCCAAATCTTTTGTTATTAACTCTAATAGACTAGATTTGCAATCTTCAACTTTTCAATAATAAAGTAAATCAGAAAAAAAGCAATGTGTTTATGTTGAGTGCATTTTTCTGCCTACCAAAATTCTTTTTGTATTGCCTTGGAAATCCTAGGAAGACACCTAAAAAATACTCCATTCAAATGCATTAGCCAGAATTTTAGATTTTAAAAGGTCAAGAACTTAATAAGTGAGCAAAGGCAAAATCTTGTCTTTGCTTCTATTTAGTAATCTGGCCATTTCAAAAAGCATGGCAATTATGCCAAGCCATTGAAAACATGTGGTTTTAATTTTATCTCATTTCAAATGTTTTCTCTTATTGTTACTTTATCATGTTAATCTAAGGGAAACTATCTACATATTCAGTCATGCAGGCAAGAAACATTTATATTATAGCCAGGTGCAGTGGCTCACACCTGTAATCCCAGTATTTTGGAACGCCAAGGCGGGCAGATCACTTGAGGTCAGAAGTTTGAGACCAGGCTGGCCAACATGGTAAAACTGCATCTCTACTAAAAATACAAAAGTTAGCCAGGTGGGGTGGTGTGCACCTGTAGTTCCAGCCACTCTGGAGGCTGAAGCAGAAGAACTGCTTGAACCTAGGAGATGGAGGTTGCAGTGAGTGGAGATCACACAACTGCACTCTAGCCTGGGGGACAGAGTGAGACTCTATTTCCAAAACCAAACAACAAAAAAAGAAATGTATGAATATGCATATAGGTGTTTAAAGTTCAGTATTGTATTACAGTAGAGTAAAATTCCTCTAAAATTATCAGAGGATAAGTTCATTATTAATAAATTTATTAGGCCTTCAAGATTTTTCAACTGTAAAAACAATTAGGTAGGCTTTTTCATGATAATGTTAATTCCAGGAGGGTACCCACTGGTCTCCGCGGTAATTTCTGTAATGGTGGTAATTCTGTAACGGTGATTTCTTCTGTAATGGTGGTAAAACTGGGCAACCAGAATAGTGCACACATGCTGATTTAATCAGAATAAGTTCAGCCTTCTTGGTGGACTATTGATATCTCAGAGGCTGATCATTCACTATAGCTTACTAAATATTGCTCCGTGATGCCAGTGAGCCCTTTCAGCCCAATTTTCTTTCTCCTGCCATTGACGTCACGTTGTCGTCTTCTCCGTTTATCTTAATCTAGCTCAGATGAGAGGTAATTATTTCTTGCAGGAATAAGAACCTCTTTTATTCCTCTGCAATGGGATCCTGCTGCCCTCTCTACTACAAGCAACATGCAAGAGGCAGGAATGATGACAATATACAAATATATTTTCTGTCGTGTGGCCACTATAAGTACTTACAACATGACCCAATTAGAATTCACTTCCAGGTCAGCAGGAGTGTTTTTCTATGATGTATCTCTTCCTCTTAAAAACACCTCTGATTGGCCGGGCGCGGTGGCTCAAGCCTGTAATCCCAGCACTTTGGGAGGCCGAGATGGGCGGATCACAAGGTCAGGAGATCGAGACCATCCTGGCTAACACGGTGAAACCCCGTCTCTACTAAAAAATACAAAAAACTAGCCGGGCGAGGTGGCAGGCGCCTGTAGTCCCAGCTACTGGGGAGGCTGAGGCAGGAGAATGGCGTGAATCCGGGAGGCGGAGCTTGCAGTGAGCTGAGATCCGGCCACTGCACTACAGCCCGGGCGACACAGCGAGACTCCATCTCAAAAAAAAAAAAAAAAAAAAAAAAAAAAAAAAAAAAAAAAAAAAAAAAAAAAAAAAAAAACACCTCTGATTAAGTTCAGCCCAATCAGGATAAATGTGTCTTTTGATAAACACAAAGTCAACACATGAGTAACCAAATTTTATGAGAGATTTGCCACCACATTCACACATATTTTTACACTCAAAAGGAATTGCACAGCAGGTGTGCAACAGACTGGAAATCCTGGGGATTATCTTATAATTTTGCCTACCGTCTCAACAGACTTTTAAAACAGTCTTTTAGTAGCTTTTGTTATCTAAGTAAACAAAGATATCATCTGCAAATAATAATTAAATACTTTCCAATTACATTTATTACAAATATTAACTAACATCTTTTTTCTGGCTTAAATTATTTCTCCTTTAGGTAGCTTTTTTTTTATATTAACACACACATATAACAATGACAATGTATCCAATTGTTCAATTATTGTTAATTTTTATTAAAAATGACTGTTAAAATTTTTTTGTTGTTGTTTGAAGGTTTGTTATTGTTGTACTCAAGGGTGTTATCTCTGGAGACAAAGTTTCTTGTGTTTTATTATTGGCTCTGCTATTGTCAGCCAGTCCTTTCTCTTGGTGGCTCTGTTACTTCCTCTGTAAAATGAAAATAGTAATAATACCAACGTTATTAAGTTACTATGAGAATTAAATTCATTACAGACATATATTGTGTTATGGTAAGTGCTCAGTACAAGTTAGCTATTATTAATAAGATATGTGTATGCTGAATTACATTAATACATGCATTTTGTTTGCTTGCTTGAGACAGAGTTTTGCTCTGTGGCCAGGCTGGAGTGCAGTGGCGTGATCTCAGCTAACTGCAAACTCCGCCTGCCAGGTTCAAGCAATTCTCCTGCCTCAGCCTCCCAAGGAGCTGGGACTACAGGCCGAGCCACCATGCCCATCTAATTTTTGTATTTTTAGTAGGGACAGGTTTTCTCCATGTTGGCCAGGATAGTCTCGATCTCTTGACCTCGTGATCCACCCGCCTCGGCATCCCAAAGTGCTGGGATTACAGGTGTGAGCCGCTGTGCCTGGCCAATACATGCTTTAACAGAGAAATATCCTTTCATAACACATGAGTTTTTCAACCCACAGATGAATACATTTAAATTTTTATTTAAATGTGGTATAGATACAAAATGAAATATGATTCAGTCTTAATAAAGGGGTAAACCTTATCGTTTGAAACAATATAGATAAATTTGGAGGACATTATGCCAGATGGAATAAGCCTCACACAGAAAGACAAATACTGCATGATCTCATTTATATGTAGACTAAAATGTATCTCAAAAAAGTAGAAACTGGGATAATGGTCACCAGAAGCTAAGGATGGTGGGAAATACAGAGATATTTATCAAAGGCTACAAAGTTTCAAATAGACAGCAGTCAAAAGGTTTTGAGGCCAGGTGTGGTGGCTCACACCTGTAATTCCAGCACTTTGGGAGGCTGAAGCGGGCTGATCACTTGAGGTCAGGAGTTCGAGACCAGCTTGGCCGACATGGTGAAACCCCATCTCTACTAAAAATACAAAAATTAGCTGGGCATGTTGGCGGGTGCCTGTAATCCCATCTACTCTGGAGGCTGAGGCAGGACAATCGCTTGAACCCAGGAGGCAGAGGTTGCAGTGAGCCAAGACTGTGCCATTGCACTTCAGTCTGGGCAAAAGCTGTGAACCCCTGTCTGAAAAAAAAAAAAAAAAAAAGGGAGGGGGGATGGTTTGAGATCTATTGCACAGCAGGGTGACTATAGTGAACAACAATGTTTTGTATATTTAAAAATAACTAAGGCCAGGCAGGGTGGCTCACACCTGTAATCCCAGCACTTTGGGAGGCTGAGGCAGGTGGATCACGAGGTCAAGAGTTCAAGACCAGCCTGGCCAAGATGGTGAAACCCTGTGTCTACTAAAAATACAAACAATTAGCCAGTTGTGGGGGAGGGCGCCTGTAATCCCAGGTACTCAGGAGGCTGAGGTGAGAACTGCTTGACCCTGGGAAGCAGAAGTTGCCTTAAGCCGAGATCGCACTGCTGCACTCCAGCCAAAAAAAAAAATTATTAATTAGAAAATAACTAAGAGTAGGCCAGGCACAGTATTTCTCTATGAGAAATACAAAGATTAACTGGATGTGGTGGTGTGTGCCTGTGATACCAGCTACTGGGGAGGCTGAGGCAGGAGAATCACTTGAACCCAGGAGGCACAGGTTGCAGAGAGCCAAGATCACGCCACTGCACTCCAGCCTGGACAACACAGCAAGACTCCATCTCAAAATAAATAAATAAATAAATTGGGCCAGAGAAAAAAGTGCTTTTTCATCGTTTAATTTTGGAAACCATATACATATACATTTTGTTGAAAACGGCTTGCTCATTTAGTGATGTAGGTAAGTAAATTTTTAATATCAGGAATAGTCTGAACCCAGCATTCAAGAATAAAATATCTTGATTTTTAATGCTCAAAATAATATAATACTATAAAAGACAGACTCTAGGCCGGGCGCGGTGGCTCAAGCCTGTAATCCCAGCACTTTGGGAGGCCGAGATGGGTGGATCACGAGGTCAGGAGATCGAGACCATCCTGGCTAACACGGTGAAACCCCGTCTCTACTAAAAATACAAAAAACTAGCCAGGCGAGGTGGTGGGTGCCTGCAGTCCCAGCTATTCGGGAGGCTAAGGCCGGAGAATGGCTAAACCCAGGAGGCAGAGCTTGCAGTGAGCTGAGATCCTGCCACTGCACTCCAGTCTGGGCGACAGAGCGAGACTCCGTCTCAAAAAAAAAAAAAAAAAAAAAAAGACAGACTCTAAAGCAACTGTTTAGAGTAAAATTTTTTATAAATGTCTAAATAAATGATTTTCTTTATTTGTTAAAGAAAAAAGTTATTTTAAATATATTTCTCAACTACATTTAAATTTATCAAATCAACATAAATAATTACTTGGCAATAAGAAATGTATTAAACAAGTAAATGAGGAAACAATTTTCCTTCTTTTCTAATTTTAAAACTGACAAACACTTGGTATTTAAGTGCTTATTTATCTAGTGTTACTGGAGTGCTAAAGAACAGTACTCAATGAGAAATCTCATCATAATATTTATATCCATGCTGTATGTTAATATATGGGAATATACCAATGATGGTATTAAAAACATTTAACTACTATTATATCTTCAGACTGACTAAATTAGAATTAGATTAGAATAAACATGGGTTACAAACCACTAATGTGGCCACCTTGTTTTCAGGTTTAACACTGAGCATGATCTAATAGAATTAACAATTAGGAGCTAATAAATTTTCTGTACCCTAGCTATGTGCTGGGTGCTATTTGGGCACCTCTATTTGTATTAATTGCTTTAATTTTACCAAAGCTCTAGGATTTAGGCACTATTATCCTCACTGTAAAGCTGAAGAGTCATGCACAGAGAGGTCAAGAAACTGTATTCAGGTCACACAGCCCATAAGAAGCAGAACTGGGATGCAATTAGAAATCACCTGATACTGAGTTTTAATCTCAACCATTATACCCAACATTCCCTTGCCCATTGCTTGTTTTTATTTCTAATCTAACATTTTAGCTTTGAATTTTCTAATTTAGTAGAAATAAAGAAGAATTTAAAAACACTCTTGCTTACCCTTAGATAGCATGTAAAACTTGATTTTTGGTTTAAAGCACTTATTACTAAGCCTAACACAAATACTTTGGATTCTTTGCTTTAAAGCACTTATTACTAAGCCTAACACAAATAAATGGATTCTTACAATGATATCCCTCTCATGACTTAAAAGAGCCACTAATTTTACTTTTGAAATCTATTAAATTTTATATTAAAATCTAAGATGAGCCTATAACTGTATAGAAAATTTGTGGTCTGCATTGACATTATCATCAATTAAGTAGTCTACAATTTCTGAAAGTTTCAGAAACACTAACATAAGAATCTTTTTTTGAGGAAATAATTTAAGGATATTAAGTCTTTTAAGTTACTAAAAGGAAATAGATTGGAATTTCTAATCAGTCACTTACAATGTAATTTTAAATGTTCTTTAATGAAAACAAAGTTTCTTTTAAACTCATGTTAACAACTTATTTCTATTGCGTCATCACTTCTATTAGAAAAAAATATGACAATTTCTGTGATTACAAACCTATGAATTTTATTCAAATCCAAACAGAGTGCTAATCTTGTGTGCACAGTGGGAGTGGCTGGCCCAGGGTCCAGGGACACCTTTGGAGCCTCCCCACCGTCCCCTCCCTCCATGTTTGAAAAAACAAAAAACAAAAAGAAACTGAAAACACAGTACTAATCTTTTTCTTTCCTTCTTTCTTTCTCTTTCTTTCTTTCTTTCTTTCTTTCTTTCTTTCTTTCTTTCTTTCTTTCTTTCTTTCTTCCTTCCTTCCTTCCTTCCTTCCTTCCTTCCTTCCTTCCTTCCTTCCTTCTTTCTTTCTTTCGGAGTCTCCCTCTGTCACCAGGCTGGAGTGCAGTGGTGCCATCTTGGCTCACTGCAATCTCCACCTCCTGGGTTCAAATGATTCCCCTGCCTCAGCCTCCTGAGTAGCTGGGACTACAGGTATGCACCACCACACCCAACTAATTTTTTGTATTTTCAGTAGAGACGGGGTTTCACCATGTTGTCCAGGATGGTATCAATCTCCTGACCTTGTGATCCACTCACCTTGGCCTCCCTAAAGTACTGGGATTACAGGCGTTGAAGTAGAAAATTAATAAGAAATTAAATTTACAGTTTAAGGTTAGGTTAGAATAGGCGTGAAGTAACCCCCTGAAGAAACATTATAAAAAGAACATTAACTGCTCCTCTGCAAGACCTCTAAGGGTCTGCGAAACATTCACTACATCACTTTCCCATATATTTTGTAAGTTCTGTAAGTCCCTGCTTTTCTTGCTGTGCAGTTGCAAAGTCACAAGATAGATAAGTGAAAGTTAAGTTGCAACTCATGTTTCTCATAAGATCTAAGAAATGGCCTGAATGATTAACTGCTTTTGTTCTCACTTCCGTAAACCTGCTTCCCTGCTTCACCTTTTTCCCGCCCCAAAACACTTAAAAGTTGGTCGCTTTCTCTGTTCAGGGCTCAGACTTTCAGGATACTTGTCCGCTGAGCCCCTGTACATCTAAAATTAAAGCTCTCCTGCATCCCGATCGTCTCTCCAATTCCTTCCTGCAACATTTTGGTGCCAAAACCCTGGACCAGAGACAACAGATTACTGTCTCCTCTGCCTGTGGGACTGAGGACCTGGGACAGGGGAGGTCTGGGACCCTTGGAGCCATTGGGAGAGCTTCATTCCCAAAGGGGATCGGCCCTCCGGTGTCCTGGTGTTCATCCCGACAGCGCAATGGAACCGGTAAAGAGGATTGCTGAATAGTACCAGGAAGCGCGGGCGGACATCTGAACCGTGGTAAGGTTTGGATCCTGAGACAGGACCCATCCCAAAGGACAGAAGGGGAGGCTGATCACCTCCCAGGGTGTGACGACTAATCCGACCCAGAGGGACCGGGAACAACAGGAGTGGCTCGTTGATTCGGACGAAACTTACACCCTAACCGACAGAGCGCCAGAGAGACTCACGGGTGGGTCAGGAAAGGAAACTGAAAGTGGTGAGTGGCTCGCCACTTTTGACTAAAGGTAACTGACACAGGAGGTGAGAGTGGCTGGCTTAGTCAGTTAGGAAAGGAAACTGGAGGCAGTGAGAGTGGCTGGATGCCCCAACGAGGAAAGGGAATTAAGAGTGGGCAAGTGTGTGAGTTCATGTGAAAGAGACAGTTCCGAGAAGAACCAATGCAAGGAGTGGCCTATGGGGGGCTGCAGGTCTCTTAGTAGAGGCTGTATGCTCCAAGCAGTGTAGGACCTGTAAAGGTAAACTGAGGCTGGAGCTGAACCGGGAACGAAGACACAAGGCAAATGGCAGTGAGAATAGCCTTTTATTAGGGCTTGCGGGCGAGTTTCCTCGGTCCAAAGGCGTGGGCCGAGGAAGTCGCGCTGAGTGAGGGGTAGGGGCTTCTTATAGCCTGAGAAGTAGGCAAGCTGGTTGTGCAAACAGGGCCTGGGGGGTCTTGAAACTACTAGGGCAGGAGTTGAGTAAGGGTCATGAGGAAGGGGTCTTTGGAAACTGTCAACCGAAACTGCTGTTTAGGGACTTGTGGAATGCAGGTGAGCTGCAGGTCATGGGGGAGTGTGGTTGCCCAGCGGAACTCTGACGCATGTAAGTCTGCGGGTGTGTACAAGGGTGAAGGGAGTCTTTAATAAAAGGCCTGCTATGCCGGGTAATGCGGCCATGTTGGGTCTAGATTCCTGCCTAACAGGACCAACCAGGTCCAATCCTCCAATCAGTCCAAAAGGAAAGGAAGAGTAAATGCGCCGCACGTGATGGCAGAAAAAGCGTCAAAACCCACCCCATTAGAATTAGAATATGTGTTAAAGAACTTTAAGAAAGGCTTTGCAGGGGATTAGGGAGTTAAGTTAACCACCCAGATCCTGAAAACTCTGTAAATTAGAATAGGCCTCATTTAGTGTTGGCTGACCTGCCAGAGGTACTATAGATAAGGAAACAATTGGCCATGTATTTAAAATGGTGACCGGAGTAGGAGATCAGTCAGGGCATTCAGACCAAATATCCTTATATTGACTCATGGCTAGATACAGGCTTGCCTGGCAGCGTATTACAAAAACAAGAAAGCAGCTTCACCGGCAAACAAGAGTTAAAAAGGAAGTCCGAGAAAAATCAACTTCGTAGCTGCACAGGCAGCTACGAAGAAAAAGGAAAGCTACAGGAAAAATCGATTTTGCAAAAACCACCAGAAGGAATAGGGACCCCTTTTCCATATGTTCCAATCTACTCTCCTTTACCAAGGCTAACTGCCCCTGAGCAGCCAGGCTCAGGTGGATTTATGCCCCAGCCTATACCCCAGAAGGGGAAGTCTGAGCCCTCACTCCGGGAAGTTAAGGTGGAAGCTCAGAAAGTCAGGCAGGCTGTCCTCTCAGATCTGGTCGTGCCTGAGTTATGCAAATGCCTTCTTCTCAAGGAAACAAAAAGACCCCCAGTAGGACCCAGATGAGGCAACTCAGCTATAGTGCCTACAAAGGTGCTGAGAAGCGCTTCTGCAAGGGTTGAGCGATGGCAAGAAAAAGGCAATCAATATAGGAAAAATCTCAGAGGTGCTGCAAGGTGTAGATAAAAGTCCAAGCCAGTTTTATGAAAGATTTTGTGAGGCATTTCAGTTGTACACTCCGTTTAACACTGAGGCTGCTGAAAATCAGCACATGGTGAATACGGCATTTATAAGGCAGGCCCAGGGAAATATCAGGCAGAAATTTGGCTACCTGGCATATTAAAGTGGCTACCAAGGTGTACATTAACCGAGATCAGGAGGCAAAGAAGGAGGCTGATCAGAGGCTTAAGAAAGGCTAATTTGCAGGGCGTGGTGGCTCACGCCTGTAATCCCAGCACTTTCGGAGGCCGAGGGCAGATCACGAGGTCAGGAGATTGAGACCATCCTGGCTAACACGGTGAAACCCTGTCTCTACTAAAAATACAAAAAATCAGCCGGACGTGGTGGCGTGCGCCTGTAGTCCCAGCTACTCAGGAGGCTGAGGCAGGAGAATGGCGTGAACCTGGGAGGCGGAGCTTGCAGTGAGCCGAGATTGCGCCACTGTACTCCAGCCTGGGTGACAGAGAGAGACTCCATTTCAAAAAAAAAAAAAAAAAAAGGCTAATTTGCGAACAGCAGCTCTTACAGGAAGAGAAGCTAGCTTTGCAAAGAGGCATGAACGCGAGCATAAATGCAATCATGGAAGAGGCCCGGCCCGTCTGGATAGGAATTTAAAAGCTGGCTGAGGCTAGAGAGAAATCAATGTGCACAGTGCAAAAGGGAAAGGACACTAGAAGAATGAATGTCTAGAGAATAATAATAAAGAAAATGGTCAGGGCCATGGTATGAAAAAGCCACTGGCCAAGGGCTACTGCACCCAGGAGGAACCCAACACCTCCTGCACCTGCTGTAGAAGGCAGGATATAAAGTGTCAGGGAAAAAGGCTCAATTTTGCTTTGAAAGTGTCCAGTGTTTAGGCTTCTATGTAAGCTAGGGGTAGTGAGCGAAACCTGGCTGTTTGTGCGCTTCCCACTCCAATCACCCAGCAACAGGTAAAAGAGTTCCTAGGGGCAGCAAGGTTCTGACACATTTAGATTCCAAATGTATCACTCATGGCTAAGCCACAAAGTGGGGAGAGAAGGAGCCCCTTCTCTGGGAGGCCCACCAGGAGAAGGCTTTTAAAAAAATCAAAGAAGCCTTAACTCAGGCCCCAGCTTTAGCACTGCCAGATCTAAGTAAGCCTTTCTTTAATATGTCCATGAGCAAAAGGGAATGGTCATAGAAGTTGTAACTCAAGTCATAAGGTCATAACATTGCCCGGTGGCGTACTTATCCAGGCAATTGGATTCTGTGGCACTTAGATGGCCTCCTTGTTTTAAAGCACTAGCTACCACAGCTCTGCTGGCACAGAAAGCTAATAAACTGACCTTAAGACAACTAACAATCCGGGTACAACACTGGGTTATGGGAGTTATAATTTTCATGGACTTAAGGGGGCACCATTAGTTATCAAATCTGAAAATAACCCAATACCAATACCAAGGGCTCTTATGTAAAAGTCCCGGCATAACTTTAGAAACTGTAAATACCCTAAACCTGGCTACCTTGCTTCATATCGAGTCAATGCCAGGAGGCCCCCCTTCATTGCTGTGTGGATGTGGTAAATGAAGTGTTCTCAAGCTGGAGAAATTTGACAGATCGGCGCCTCAGAGACCTGGATGTTAAATATTTTACTGGTGGAAGCAGCTTCATACTACAGGGGGTCCACCGAGCGAGGTACGCAGTGGTGACTTTTGACTCAGTAGTAGAGGCACAGTCTTTGTCTATGGGAACTTCTGCTCCAAAGGCAAAGCTAATAGCTCTAACAAGAGCTCTCTGGCTAGTGAAAGACCAGAAGGCAAATATTTACCCAGATTCCAAATATGCTTTTGCTACTTTGCATGTTCATGGGACTATTTACAAAGAAAGAGGACTCTTAACTGCTGAAAGTAAAGAAATAAAGTATAAGGAAAAATTCTACAGCTCTTAGATGCTGTATGAGCCTCAAAACAAGTAGCAGTAATGCACTGCAAGGGGCACCAGAAGGCAGGAACATTAGATGCCAAAAACAAACAAACAAACAAACAGAAAGGCAGACAAAAAGGCAAAGCGGGCTGCAATGACTTATCTGCCTTCTAAAGAGGAAGCCTTGGCTATGCCTCTCCTCCTGGAGATTCCCCTCCCAGAGACCCCAAGGAACACTCCTAATAAAAGGGCTTGGTTTGCCCAGGAAAATGGGAATTACATTGAAGGAGGGTGGTGGAAGTTCTCCAATAGAAAACTAGCCATTCCTGAGATGGTAGCCCCCAGATTTGTGAAACAGTTCCACTAAGGAACTCACATAAGAAAGACAGCACTAGAGACATTATTAGAGCATCCTTTCTATGTGCCATGGCTCACTGCCATCACTCAAACTGCTTGTGAGCAGTGTTTGACTTGTGCTTAAAACAACCCTTGACAAGGGCCTACCTGGCCCCCGAGAATTCAAGAAACAAGAGCCATGCCCTATGAAAACCTGCTTATGGACTTCACCAAATTGCCCCAAGTTGGGGGTTATCAGTACTTGTTGGTGTTCGTTTGCACCTTTTCCGGATGGGTCAAGGCCTTCCCCACCCAGACAGAGAAAGCACAAGAGGTGACCAAAGTGTTGTTAAGAGATACTATCCCCAGATTTGAACTGCCTCTAACTCTAGGATCAGACAATGGACCAGCATTTGTGGCTGAAATAGTTCAGGACTTAACTTGACTATCAAAAATAAAGTGGAAGTTACACACAGCCCACCAGCTGCAGAGCTCAGGAAAAGTGGAACGCATGAACTGGATACTCAAGCAGCTGTTGAAGAAATTTTGTTAAGAAACCATCTAAGGTAGGATCAGGTCTTGCCCATGGTCCTCCTCTGAGTCAGGCGCAGCCCCACAAAACAAACTGCGTATTTTCCCTATGAGATCATTATAAATCAGGTTAAAGATGACCGACAGGAACTAAGGGAATTAACTTTTAAAAGGCAGATGTAAGACTTAGAGCTGGCTATGCAAAAGATTCATGGTTAGGTGTAAGAAAAAAATTGCCTATAAATCTGGCAGACCCAGCACACTTTTTCAAACCTGAGGAGTTTGTTTGGGTTAGGAAGTGGAATCCAACTACTCTAGGATCCATATAGGATAGGATGGGATCCCCACACTGTAATTTTGTTCACTCCCACTGCTGTTAAAGTTGGAGGTGTCATGCCTTAAATCCACCACAGTTGGCTAAAACCTGGCAGCCTAGGACCAGTAGACCAGCCAGCAGGACCCAGACCATCCAACCTGGCTGATCCTGTGATGAGACCACATTGTCAGTGGAGAAGACAACAGCCCTGCTCTGGTCACTTCAGAAGTTGACCAGTCTACACATGGCAGAAGCTTGAGAAAATAGCAAGCCCTGCTCTAGTCACACTGGAAGCTGAGTAGTCTACACTCAGCCAACGCTTAAGTATTGTCATCAAATAAGTAAATGTGGATAGAAATTTTAAGTTTGATTGCTATCTTACTGTTGTTGATTGCCTCATTACTATGCTATCATTATTGCCAGTCTCTCTGTCTAGAGAAAAAACTTACATGCCCATGTCTAGTAAAAAAATATTGTTTGTTTGTTTGCTTGCTTTACTAATAGTGGTATTTAAGGCTAAGCAAAAACAAATACAATTTAAAGAAAGATATCCACATTGCATGCATACCACATGGATAGAAACACAGTAGTTAAAACTTCATTATTCCATACACACTATGAATGCACCAGGACTCTCTTAGGATTCTGTACTTACAACCAAACCACCTACTCAGTCTGTGACCCAGGAGATGGCCAGCCTTATATATGCTATGACCCTGAGTTTGTGCCTGGAGATTAGTTTGAGATCCACAATGGGTCAATAAAAGGAGCCTTTCTAAATAAAACCTGGTCCCATCTACCTACAAAGGAACCTTATCTTTGTACTTTAATATTTGTCAAGCAAGGTTCAAAGGTGCAGCTTTCCATAAGGCTACCTGCCTAGGGCAACAGTATTATGTTGAGACTAAAAATAAGACTCCATGGAGAAATGCCCAGAACAACTCCTACTTACCAGATCCAAACCTTTTCTCTCTATTCTCTACTCTACTAACAAACTGCTATCTAGAAATAGCCATTCTTGGCATCAGCTAGAGCCTCCAAATACTTGGAAAGCACCCTCTGGCCTATATTGGATTTGTGAAGTGCAGGCATATCACAACTGCTGGCTAAATGGACAGGGACACATGTATTAGGAACAATCAAGCCATACTTCTTTCTAATTCCTCTAAAGCAAGGGGAACTCTTAAGATAACCAGTTTATTATGAAAATGAAAGAACTAAAGAAAGCATAATCACAAGAATAGACGCAAACATCAAAAGGATGTAGACATAGAGGACCAGGAAGATAATGAGTGACCTCCTGAAAATATCATCAAATACTATGGACCAGCTACCTGGGCACAAGATGGGTCATGGGGGTACCACACCCAATTTACAAGCTCAACTGTATCATAAGGCTCCAAGTTATCCTCAAAATAATAACCAATGAAACATCAATAGCTTTAAATTTACTCGTTTTATAAGCTACACAGATGAAGAATGCCGTATATCAAAACAGGCTGGCACTAGATTACTTCCTAGCCTCAGAAGAAGGAGTATGTGGAACGTTTAACTTAACAAACTGCTGTCTAGAAATGGACAATAATAGGCGAGCTGTCATGGAAATTACGGCCAGGATGCAGACGTTAGCCCTATGTTCAAGTTCAAACCTGGTCAAGATCATCTCCAAATTCTCTTTTTAGAGGATGGTTTTTGACCTTTAATGGGTCCAAGACCTTAATATGTGGGTTCCTTCTTATCATAGGTGCCTGCCTAATTCTCCATTGTCTCCTGCCTTTTCTTATCAGAAGTGTTCAGTCAACTATAGAGGCAATCGTGGCCACACACCACTGCCTAAATAATGGCATTAGCTAAGTATCAGGCTTTGCCCCAAGAAGAATATATATCAACCCAAGAAGAACTAGATAACTGTGGTGCTCTCTATTAAACATAGAACACCAAAAAGGGGGGATGAAGTAGAAAATTAAAAAGAAATTAAATTTACACTTTAAGGTTAAGTTAGAATAAGCGTGAAGTAACCCCCTGAAGAAAAGGTATAAAAAGAATATTAACTGCTCCTCTAAAGGCCTCTAAGGATCTGTGAAACATTAACCATACCTCTTTCCCACATATTTTGTAAGTTCTGTAAGTCCCTATTATTCTTGCTGTGCAGCTGCAAGATCACAAAATAGATCAGTGAAAGTTACAACTCATTTTCTCCTAAGTTGTAAAATATGACATGAATGATTAACTGCTTTAGTTCTCACTTCTGTAAACCTGCTTCCTTCTTCACGTTTTTCCCAACACAAAATGCTTAAAAGTTGCTTGCTTTCTTTGTACAGGGCTCAGACTTTTAGGACACTTGTCTGCTGAGCTGGTGTACACCTAAAATAAAAGCTCTCCTGCATCCCGATCAGTCTCTCTGGTTCCTGAATTTCCTGCAACAGCATGAGCAACCATGCTCAGCTGCTAATCTTAAAAGATCTGTATGCTTAGGATTATGGAAAGCCTATTCTTTATTTACACTTAGAAGACAAATAAGTGCTTTCCAGGCCAGGCACGATGGCCCATGCCTGTAATCCCAGCACTTTGGGAGGCCAAGGCAGGTGGATCACCTGAGGTCGGGAGTTCAAGACCAGCCTGACTAACATGGAGAAACCCCGTCTCTATTAAACATACAAAACTAGCCAGGTGTGGTGGTGCATGCCTGTAATTCCAGCTACTCAGGAGACTGAGGCAGGAGAATCGCTTGAACCTAGGAGGCAGAGGTTGCGGTGAGCCGAGACCACGCCATTGCACTCCAGCCTGGGCAACAAGAGCGAAACTCAGTCTCAAAAAATAAATAAATATTTAAATAAGTGTTTTCCAGTAAACCCAATGGGGCAATTGTGACTCACAATCATAAGCTATTGAAATAATACTATTATTTAGATGACACTTTTATGTTGAAGTTGTTTAACTTCTATAATTCAGACACTATAAAAATGTTATACTATAAACTATAAGAAACAAAAATATAAAGTATCAGTTTTTTTGTTTTGGACTACTATCATTATTTCTAGTTTACATAATATGAAAATTTAACTGCTGTTGCTGTAGAAACTAGAAATGTCCTGGTTGACTCTGCTTTACTTCTTGCCTTCCTATTTTACACAAACAAAGCAACACAAGAAAGGCCAGAAAGGATACACGTCGATCACAAACACACCAGAGTCCTTGAAGAGACTCTGGTGAGCATGTATGTCTGAGCATATTAACTTGAAATTCATGGCATCTTTTGTAGAAGTACAGACTTCTATATGGCAAATAATAAAGACAAGTAAATATTTAACATTGCAATAAAATAAGAAAAGTATTCTGAAAGAACCTTCTGATCCACTATTCCTTTACTCACCAATATAGTTGTGATGAAATGGTTTCAGGAGCATGGTCTTAAATAAGCAACATTCTCTGTTTTATGGTTTTTGGACTATGACCATAAGATTTTTATGCTTTTTTCACTAGAAAAAATGTTTTTATCTTAATTCATAAATGTAACATAATTTTCACAGTCTCATATTTACAAAAATGGTTTACTCTAAAATAAGACATGTGATTAAACAACTTACCATTATTTTCCCGAAAAGAGTGGAGAAACAAGTTAACCCTGTAGCCCTAAAATAAAACATAAAGATGTAGTCATTTATTTTAGCTGCACACTTGGGAATAAAACACTTCTTGGGTTAAAGGCCAAGAGCTTTCAGACATGTTAGCTTTTAGGATGTGGGCAGACCTGGAGAAACATTCACCCTTGTGCCCAAAGGGAGCGTAATTTTGTTTCTTTCACCTCTAATTTAAATTACCAACCCAGAACTAAAGAAATGTAACATGTCATTATACCACAGGACATTTTATGATTTTTATTTTATATTCAAGGGGTACATAAAAAGATTTGCAACATAGGTATACTGCAAGGTGTTAAGGTTTGGGCACTTAGTAAAAGTTGCCCAAGTAGTGTACATCATACCTGATAAATAGTTTTTCAATCCTTTCCTTCCTTTAAAAAAAAATCCAGTGTTTATTGTTTCCGTCTTTATTTCTGTATTCCCCCAATGTTTAGCACCCACTTATAAGTGAGAACAGGTGGGATTTGAGGTACTTACACACCATGCAATACTATGTAGCCACACCAAAAAAATGTTCTTTGCAGCAACATGGATCTAAGATTCATAGGTACTTGGTTTAATTCTATGTCTTTGCTATCGTAAATGGTGCTTCAGTAAACATGTGAGTGCAGGACTTCTGTGTCAAATAATTTATTTTGGATATATACTCAGTAATTGCATTGATGGGTCAAATGGCAATTCTATTTGTAGTTCTTTGAGAAATCTCCAAACTGTGTTCCACAGGGGCTGAATTAATTTGCATTTCCACCAACAGTACATAAAGATTCCTTTTTTTCTACAACTTTTACGTTTGTCAGTTTTTAACTTTTAATAAGTCATTCTAACTGGTGTGAGATGGTATCACATTGTCAGTTTGATTTACATTTCTCTGATGACTAGGAACTTTGAATATTTTTTGCATGTTTATTGGCAGATTTCATGTCGTCCTTTTAAAAATGTCTATTCATATTATTTGTCTGTTTTTTTAATAAATTTCTGATAGATAATATTTATTCTTTGTTGTTTGCAATTTGCAAATATTTTATACTGTAGATTGTCTCTTTACTTTGTCAATAGCTTCTTTTGCTGTGCAGCTCTTCAGTTTAAGTAGGTGCCAATTTTCTATTTTTATTTTTGTTGCATTCATTTTTCTAGTGTTAGTTATAAATTACTTCTAGTGTCTAGAGTACTAAGTGTTCTTTCAGCATTTTTATAGCTTGAAGTCTCAGTTAAGTCTTTCATCTATCTTGTTATATTTTTTATGTAATGAGAGGTAAGGGTCTAGTTTTCTTCTGCATATGATTAACCAGTTTTCCCAGTACTATCTATTAAATAGGGATTTATTTCCTTTTTATTTCTGTTGAGTTTGTCAAAAATAAGTTGGTTGCAGGAGTGTAGCTTTATTTCAGATAGCTCTCCTTTGTTTCATTGCTCTATATATATACTTTTGTACCAGAACTAGGTTATACTGGTTATTGTAATTTGTAGTAAAGTTTGAAGTCAGGTAATGTGAGGCCTCCAGGTTTATTCCTTTTAATGTTGCTTTGACTCTTTAGACTTTTTTGTTATATATATAAATTTTAGAAGTTTTATTGAATTTATAAAAATGGCATTGATAGTTTGATAGAAATAGTACTTAATCTATAGGTTGCTTTAGGACATTTTAATTACATTGAGTTTTCAAAATCCATGAGCATGGAATGCTTCTCCATTTATTTGTGTTTTTTGATTTCTTTCAGCAGTGTATTGTAGTTCTCCGTGTAGAGATATTTTACCTTCTTGATTTAATGTAGTCCTAGATATTATTTTTTGATTGTGGCAATTGTAAGCAGAACTGTGTTCTTGATTTTAATGTTATTGGTATACAGAAATGTTACTCATTTGGGTATGTGGATTTTGTATTTTGAGAATTTGCTGAAGTCATTTTTTAGGCTTAAGAATCTTTAGGGGAAGTCTTTGAAGTTTCCCAGGTAGAGAATTATATCGTCTGTGAAGACAATTTGACTTATTTTCCTATTTGGATGCCTTTTATTTCACTATTTTGTTGGATTGCTCTGGCTAAGTCTTCCAGAACTATGTTAAATAAAAGTGTTTAGAGTGGATATTTTTGTCTTATTTTTCTTCTTATTGACAATGCATCCAGCTTTTGCCTGTTCAATATGATATTGAATAAAGTTTTATAATAGATGGCTTTTATTTTGAGGTATGTTTCTTCAATTTCTGGTTTGTTAAGAATATTTTTATGAATGAATATTGAATTTTCTTGAATTCTTTTTCTGCATTTACTGTGATAATAAGTTTTTGCTTTTAATCATCTTTACTGGTGAACCACACATATTGACTTGCACATGATGAAACATTATTGCAGTCATGAAGTAAAGCTCACATGATTGTGGAAAAATAACTTTTTGATGTGCTTATGAACTCAGCTTGCTAGTATTTAATGGAGAATTTTTGTTTCCATGTTCACCAAGAATATTGGCCTATAGTTGTCTTTTTTTGGTTGTATCTTTACTAGATTTTGGTATCAGAATGATGCCGGTTTCGTATAAAAAGTTAGGAATAATTTCCACCTTGATTTTTGGAATACCTTTAGTAGGATTAGCACCAGCTCATCTTTATTATATATGGTAAAATTTGGCTGTAAATTCATCTGATCCGGGGCTGTTTATGGTTGGTGGGTTTTATATTTAATTCAATATTATTATACATTTTTGCTCTGTTTAAGACTTTTGTTTCTTCCTGATTCAATTTTGGGAAGTTTTGTATGTCAAGAGTGTATTTATTTTCTCTAAATTTTCCAGTTTGCATGCATAGAGATGTTCATAGTAGTCTCTGAAGATGATTTGTATTTATGTGGGATAAATTGTGATTTCACGGCCGGGCGCGGTGGCTCAAGCCTGTAATCCCAGCACTTTGAGAGGCCGACACAGGTGGATCACGAGGTCAGGACATTGAGACCATCCTGGCTAACACGGTGAAACCCCGTCTCTACTAAAAAATACAAAAAACGGCCGGGCGCGGTGGCTCAAGCCTGTAATCCCAGCACTTTGGGAGGCCGAGACGGGTGGATCACGAGGTCAGGAGATCGAGACCATCCTGGCTAACACGGTGAAACCCCGTCTCTACTAAAATATACAAAAAACTAGCCGGGCGAGGTGGCGGGCGCCTGTAGTCCCAGCTACTCGGGAGGCTGAGGCAGGAGAATGGCGCAAACCCGGGAGGCGGGGCTTGCAGTGAGCTGAGATCCGGCCACTGCACTCCAGCCCAGGCGACAGAGCGAGACTCCGTCTAAAAAAAAAAAAAAAAAAAAAGTGAGTTGGCGGGCGCCTGTAGTCCCAGCTACTCGGGAGGCTGAGGCAGGAGAATGGTGTAAACCCAGGAGGCGGAGCTTGCAGTGAGCTGAGATCCGGCCACTGCACTCCAGCCTGGGCGACAGAGCGAGACTCCGTCTCAAAAAAAAAAAAAAAAAAATGTGATTTCACATCTATAACATTTAAATACATGCAGAATAAAAGTTTGACAAAAGTCACATTTCCTCATGATAAATCTCTGAAAAAATTAGGTATAGGACAAATGCACCTCAAGTCAATCAATGCCGCTTATAACAAAAATTGCACAGTTAACAACATACTAAACACAGAAATATTTTAAGCTTTTCAGTCTTACTAAGCATGGTACTAAATGTCCAAGACAGAAAAATTAGAAAATAAAATCAAAGGCATCCAGATTGGAAAAAACATTAAATTATAGCTGTTTGCAGATGACATAATTTTAAGTAAAGAAAAGCCTAACATTTTACTAAGAACCAGTGGAACCAGTAAACAAATTTATTAAACTCGCAGTATATAAAATCAACATACAAAAGTCAATAGAATTTCAATACACTAACAATTAACTATCTCAAAATAAAATTAAAAACAATCTCATCTATAATAACTATACTTTGAATTAAATTTAAACAAAAAGTTGAAACACCTTACATTATAAATTGAGGAATGTTAAAATAAGAAACTAATACAAAATGAAAAAATATTATTTATGAATTGGTATTTTTAATGTAAAATATCTGCATTACACAAAATGATCTACAGATATAATGCAACTTCTATCAAAATACCAGCAACACACTAAATATACTTTTTAAAAACATATTTAACATTTATACAGTGCCAAGAAAGACCTGGAATAGTCAAAACTGTCAAGAAAAAATAGGCTTAAGGTATCACCCTAGCTGACTTTGAAATATACTACATAACCATAGTAACAAAAACAGTATGGTACTTGAATAAAAGTGGACACATAGATTCATGGAGCAAAAGGGAGAGAGAAGAAATATATCCATGTATTTACAGCTAACTGATTGTATAAATAGTTGATAATTTCTTAGGGACAGTATCTTCAATAAATGATGTCTAGAAAACTTTATAGCTACATTCAGAGCAATAAAACAAGATCTGCATCTCATACCACATATATAAAAATCAACCCTAAATAAATTATATACTTAAATGTAAGGCTTGAAACTCTAAAATTACTACCAAAAAAATAGACTGAAACCCCAATAACACTGATCTAGGCAGTGACTGTTTTTATTTAATCTTCAAATTTCAGAAAACAAACAAAAATTGAGTTAGATTACTTGAAATTTTTTAAATGCTGCACACAATCTGATACAATCATCAAAATGAGACAACTAAAAAATGGGAGATAATATTTGCAAATCACACATGTAACAAGGAGTTAATGTCAAAAATATATAAAAATCTCAAATGACTATATCACAAAAGCAAATAAAAATGAGCAAAAGTCTTAAGTAAATATTCTCAAGAAAAGACATACATGTGGCCAAGATATATATATATATATTAATGCTCAATATCGGCCAGGCCCAGTGGCTCACACCTGTAATCCCAGCACTTTGGGAGGCTGAGGTGGGTGGATCACGAGGTTAGCAGTTCAAGACTAGCCTGGCAACATGGTGAAACCCTGTCTCTACTAAAAATACAAAACTTAGCCAGGCATGGTGGCGGATGCCTGTAATCCCAACTACTCCAGAGGCTGAGACAGGAGAATCGCTTGAACCTGGGAGGCGGAGGTTGCAGTGAGCCTAGACCAAGGCACTGCACTCCAGCCTGGGTGACAGAGCGAGACTCCATCTCAAAACAAACAAACAAGCAAAACAAACAAACAAACAAACAAAAAAAAAAACCCTAGGAAATAACTCACACCTGTTAGAATTACTCTTATATATTAAAAAATAAATAAATAAAAATAAAAAGTGTTAGGGAAGGGTGGGAAGAAAAGGAAATTCTTCCACACTCTGGGTTGAATGTAAATGAGGACAATCATTATTAAATAAAAAATACAGATACTTCAAAAAGTTTAAAATCAAACTATTGTACAGCAATTGCAATACTGGATATATATCCCAAACAAATAAAATTAGAATAAAGAAACATTTGCACTTCTGTGTTGTTTGCAACACTCTTCACAATGGCCAAAATATAGAATCAGTTGTTCAGTATCTAATGAGTACATCAAGACAATGTGGTAGGCTGGGTGCAGTGGCTCTCGCCTGTAATCCCAGCACTTTGGGAGGCTGAGGTGGGCAGATCACGAGGTCAGGAGTTCAATACCAGCCTGACCAACTTGGTGAAACCCCGTTTCTAACAAAAATACAAAAATTAGCCAGGCATAGGGGCATGTGCCTGTAATCCCAGCTACTCAGGAGGCTGAGGCAGGAGGATCACTTGAACCTGAGAGGTGGAGGTTGCAGTGAGCCAAAATCGTGCCATTGCACTCCAGCCTGGGTGACAGAGTGAGACTCCATCTCAAAAAACAAAAACAACAACAACAACAACAATCAATGTGGTGTATATACACAAGAGAATACTATTCATCTTTTAAAAAGCCAATTTTATGGTTTTCAATTACATGATTTGAGCTAGAGGACATATTAATCGAAATAAGAGACAGAAAGATTATTATTTCATTTTACTTATACATGGCTTCTAAATAAGTTACTCTCATTGAAGTAGAGAGTAAAATTATGACCAACAGATAGCAAAGTATTTAGAAGGGGGGTTTGGAAAGGCGTCTGTCAAAGAATGCATAATTATAGTTGGACAGGAGAAATAAGTTCAAAAATTTTCTTCTACTGCATGGTGACTGTAGTTCATAATAATGTATTTGCATTTTTTAAAATTCTAAGACAATATTATGTGCTCTCACCACAAAAATGTTAACTAACTATATGATATAAAGCATTAATTACCTAGAATTAAGCAATTGACAATGTATATACATACTTCAAAATGTCATGTTTTACAGAATAAATTTATATTGATTCATTTTACAGATGTTACAAAAGACACTAAGAGGTCAGGTGTTGCTTATGGTCTCATGACTGGCCACTCTGAATACAGTAAACAAGTTTGCATACAAAACAATAAAAAAAGTTTTAATCCAAAATCTGCCATGATCTCCAAATGTTTTACAGAGAAAATGACCCAAAAGCTGACTACCATTAGGTGATTAAGAATAACAACTGTAAACTTCACCCACAAAAAACACTGATATAAGAGTGAGAAATTCCTCCAAATTTGTAATATCAATATGCAAAAAAAATTATTCCAAATTTCAAATCTACAGAGGTCATTTTATTACTTTGAAATGTTTAATATTCACACATAAAAACAGAAGATTCTGCGTGGAAATGTACATTGTTCTATAAGTATATCATAGAAAATTAAATTTACAATTCACTTATTAGCTCTTAAAAATTTAATTTCTAAGATATATATTTTAGCACATTTTATATTTGCCAAACTTTGTAAAAATTTAATGAGATTTTCTGTGTACAGAGAAAAATGATGCTAACTGATTTAATTCTCTTACCTGTGAACAGTGTATGCCTTTTACCTCATTTGAAAGCTATGTTCATAAGCAAACTCTCCAGTTAAAACCATGTTTTAAAGTGCATTAAAAATACCAGCTTTCTCACAAAACCAACAAAGTACCATGCTAAATGACACGGCATGAAAACGAGTATGAGAAAATTGTAGCCATAAAACAGAAAAAGAAAAAGGAGGTGTGTGATGCATACGTAGTTGAAAAACACAGAATTAGATAAAGAAAACTAAAGATAATTAGAATATAAAAGAAGTGAAATTCATCTTTAAATTCAGCAAGATTCAGTTTTGCAGCCTGAAAAAAAAAAAAAAAAAAAAGACTCTTCACGTGAAGAATTAGTTATTTGTTCAACATTGATATTTTCTATCTCTTACTTGAAGTTGCAAACTAACTTTCACAGGAATATTTATTTATGCCTTACTATGGAGCATCAGTTACATTGTCTTTTTTTTTTTTTTTTTTTTGCTATATTTATATATATAAACATTCTCAGGACTTATGAAACTTCCCTAGTACTTACCTGAACAAATTGGGTGAATCAATAGGAAATTATACTTTAGTCAATTATAAAAAGTGAAAGGAACAGTAACTAAAAAATAGTAGGCTTATATAGAGTTCTCCAGTTAAAAGAACTAAATGGAATGTTCTAACTCAATAAAATATAACTTAATAAACTAATTGTGGAATTACATCTAGAAATTATTTTGCTTTTTCCTTCTGAAAATAGGTACAAACTCATTCAAACATGCTTACTGACTTTATAATTTTCTTAAACCTAAGGTTTATCTTTAGAGTAATGTATGTGTATATTTAACTCTATGTAAATCCATACTAAAAGTCTGTATGTGTTTGCAGGCAGAGATGCCATATATTCAATGAAAAATATGTAACAATTTTTTAATGTTTATTCTGGACTCAGAAACGTATGAATTTTATTTATAATTGTACGTAACTTTTATTATGACCATAAACATGACCCTGTGGTGAATAACAATGTAATTGTATGTTTAAAAATATCTAAAAGTGTAGAATTGGTTTCTAATACAAAGGATAAATGCTGGAGATGATGAATAGTTAATTTATCCTGATGTGATTATAACCAATTTTATTCCTGTATCCAAATAGGCTATATATAGCATAAATACCTACACATACTATGTACCCACAAAAATTAAGAAAAATAAGTTAAAATAAGAAAAAACAAGTAAACATTTAACCTATGGAAACAATATTCTTTAACTGCTCTGCACTTTAAAGTCACTGGCAAAAGAGATTACTAGAAATGCTAGTCCATTGTGTTATCAAATAGTATATTTGGTAACACTTTTTTATGTTTTATCTACATCCTTGAGTAAGGTTGAATAGATTAAAGTTAGTGGCATAATATCACTTTAGTGAATGCGCAATAGTTTTAACATGTTTAAAACACTTTAAAAAATTCAGTTCACACTTAATCTAAAAATTTAATAATGTACTATATTCTATTATGTAAAAGTACTATTAGTAGAATGATATACTACTAATAAATTTTAATTAGCTAAAATTTAAAAAGTTTTTATCACTATAATGTAGAATATTACTCTCAATATCTAACCCATCCATTACTTAATACTAAATGTTAACTAAAAAGACTCTCTCCACTTAGAATTTCATCACATCTTACATTTTAATGCCTTTCCTCTTCCATGGAAAAGGTCATAAATAATGTCCACCTAATACAAAAAAACCTTTTATATTTTTGATGCAGCAATTAGTAACATGCTTTCACAGTTGAATACGGTAGGAAGGAAAAGAGAGCATGAAGTAATTTGAGAGTAGAATCGCTTCATTATTTGTGTTTAAAATATCTAATTTTAAGGACCAAAGTATACTTGTAATGTAATTACAACATTTAAAATATTCTCACTGCTTTTAAAGTGACATACAAATAATTTATTTACCAACTTTAGTTCTGGCTTATTTTCCATACTTAGCACTCTGATTTAGTGTAATGTCTATAGCTTCAGTGCCTTAGGTATTTCTACTGTGAATTCTCTGATATTTACATTGACTTCATTTTGGATTAAACATTGTTTCCTATTAACTACATCTGCAAAAATATATTTTAGTATGAAACCTCTAGTGTTTTCTAAGAAATAGTTATTAAAACAATTTTTCTCCAAATTTATTACATTTGCAAGATTTCTGTCCCAATATAAATGCCTTGATGTTGAGCAAAGTTGGAGAAACTGCTTCAGGGTTTTTTTCTAGTACAAAATATGTACAATAAAATCTGTGATACAAGGGTACTACAATCCTCTTTATATTTGTAATCTTTGTCTTCAAAATGAATACTCTTCTTCACTTTTTTTCTGAGATGGAGTCTTGCTCTGTCACTGAAGCTGGAGTGCAGTGGTGTGATCTTGGCTCACTGCAACCTTCACCTCCCAGGTTCAAGGAATTATCCTGCTTTAGCCTCTTTAGTAGCTGGGATTACAGGTGTGTACCACCATGCCTGGCTAATTTTTGTATTATTAGTAGAGATGGGGTTTCTATGGCCATGTTGGTCTCAAAGTACTGACCCCATGATCCACCTACCTCAGCCTCCCAAAGTGCTGGGATTACAGGCATGAGCCACTGCGCCCAGCCTCTTCTTTGCTTTAGAGGCTAACTTTTTTTTTTCAGCAATTGCATTTATAATGCTTTTATTATTTACCAACTCTCTAACATTGAGTAAGATGTGGACAGATATTAATGGTTATTTCACTGTATTTGTATAATTTTTCTCAAGTATAAATGCTTTCCTGTGCAATAAGATATGACTATTAATTAGAAGTTTCACAATATTGTTCACCCTTGTAGGTGTTTTCTCCAGTAAAAATTATCTTACCTAAAAATAAGTGATTCAATCTTTTAAAGGTTTTGTCACATTCTTCACATTTCTAGGATTTGTCACCAGTATAATTTTTTTACATTTAGAAAAGGTTTGAGGTGTTGTCAAAATCATTGTCACTCTCTGCTTTTATAGAGATTCTCCCTGGTATGAATTTTCTTGTGCTTAATAAGGCTTGCAGATCAGTTAAAACTTTGTCACATTCTTCATATTTGTAAGGTTGCTCCCCAGTATTAATTGTTATGTTTAGTAAGTGATGAAGATCAGCTAAAAGCTTTGCCACATGCTTCATATTTGCACAGTTTCTCTCCAGTATGAATTCTCTTATGTGTAGTAAGGTGTGAGGAATGGTTAAAAGCCTTGCCACATTCTTCACATTTGTAGGACTTCTCTCCAGAATGAATTCTCTTATGTGCAGTAAGTGTTGAGGATTTGATAAAAGCTTTGCCAGTCTTCACATTTGTATGCTGTTTCTCCAGTATGAATTCTCCTATGTCTAGGAAGGGTTGCAGAATCTGTAAAAGCTTTGCCACACTCTTCACATCTGTGTGGTTTTTCTCCAGTATGAATTCTCTTATGTCTAGTAAGGGTTGCAGAGTCTGTAAAAGTTTTGCCACATTCTTCACATTTGTATGGTTTCTATCCAGTGTGAATTTTCTTGTGTGTAGTAAGCATTGAGGATTTGTTAAAAGCTTTGCCACAGTCTTCACATTTATATATTTTTTCTCCAGTATGAATTATCTTATGTCTTGTAAGCGTTGTAGAGTATGTAAAAGCTTTGCCACAGTCTTCACATTTGTATGATTTTTTTCTCCAGTATGAATTCTCTTATGTCTAGTAAGGGTTGCAGAGTCTGTAAAAGCTTCGCAACAGTCTTCACATTTGTAGGGTTTCTCTCCAGTATGAATTTTCTTATGTTTAGCAAGTTTTGAGAATTGGTTAAAAGCTTTGTCACATTCTTTTATAGTTTGTAGGGTTTCTCTACCAGTGATGAATTCTTTATGTGTAGCTAAGGTATTGAAGATTAGATTAAAGCTTTGTCCACATTCTTTACATTTGTCAGGGTTTCTCTCCAGTATGAATTCTATATTAGCAAGTATTGAAGCTTGGTAAAGCTTTGCAATTTCACTTGTAGTTTCTCTTGGTATGAATTTTTTTCTTTTTTTTTTTTTTTTGAGATGGAGTCTCATTCTGTCACCCAGGCTGGAGTGCAGTGGCCAGATCTCAGCTCAATGCAAGCTCCGCCTCCTAGGGTTAGGCCATTCTCCTGCCTCAGCCTCCCAAGTAGCTGGGACTACAGCTATCTGCCACCTCGCCTGGCTAGTTTTTTGTATTTTTTAGTAGAGACGGGGTTTCACCATGTTAGCCCGGTTGGTCTTGATCTCCTGACCTTGTGATCTGCCCGTCTCGGCCTCCCAAAGTGCTGGGATTACAGGTTTGAGCCACCGCGCCCAGCTCGAGTATGAATTTTCTTATGTGCAGTAAGGTTTGAGGGATGATTAAAGGCTTTGCCACATTCTTCACATCTGTTGGGTTTCTCTCCAGTATGAATTCTCTTATGTCTAGTAAGGTTTGTAGACTGGTTAAAATCTTTGCCACATTCTTCACATTTGTAAGGTTTCTCTCCAGTATGAATTCTTTTATGCATAGTAAAGGTTGAGGATCTGTTATAGGCTTTTCCACATTCTTCACATTTGTAAAAATTCACTGTAGCGTGAATTCTTTTGAGGTAGGTGTAACAGCATGCAAAATGATTTGCCACATTCTTTACATTTGAAAGGTTTCTTATCAGTATTTCTTATGTGCATTTAAATGTGAAAATTTATCAAAGACTTTCACATATTTATCAAATTGAAATATTTTGCTCTGGGTAGTTGGCAAACATTGCTTAAGTTCATTATAACTTTCTTTGTGCACCTTACACTCATCCACACTTTTATAGCCTTCTTTTAAAGAAATTCCTTATCTCTACATTTTTCGTATCTTCTCAGTGTTCCTTTTTGGAAAGAATCTTTTATGTTCTTCTCTGGCAAAAAGTCTTGGGTGAAATGAGAACACATTAGTGAAAGAAATAAAAATAACACATTACTTTAATTGCTAGACTCAAATGAATATACTTTCCAAGTCTAATCTATACAATTACATAAACTACATAAGCAAGATGGCATAGCACAATACCACAGATGATAATTTCTTCCTAGACATATAAATTTAACAAAAAGATACTGACCAAAACGCTTTTGTGGAAAATTGATGAATAAGTGTGTTCAGTGCCCCAAGTGAGCACAATATAAACAGCCTCATAGAAGAAAAAGAAACGTCTGTTATATTTACCCAACACAGCTTTTTCTGCTCCCCAATATAACATAATGTCTTTAGAAGTAAATTGCCAACTTCAATTGTTTTGCAGAGAGGAATACCTGAGAGTAGATAATTCATCAAGCAAAATGGTTTTTTTGGCTCACAGTTTGGCAGACTGTAGAAAAAGTGTGTGCCAGCATCTGCTTCTGGTGAGAATCTCAGGAAGCTTACAATTAGGCGAAAGGCAAAAAATAACAGGGCATATCAGATGATAAGAGAAAGAGCAAGTGTGCGGTAAAGAAGCCAGGTTCTTTTAATGAGCCAATCTTTGAATTAACAGAGTATAAACACTTTGATTAACAAGATAGTGACAAGCCATTCATGAGGAATTTGCCCCCATGACACAAACACCTCCCACCAGGTTCCACATTAAACAATGAGGATTACACTGTAGCATAAGGTTTGGAGAACATGGAAATCCAAACAATATTGCAGACCAATTAGGTTTAATAGGTATATACAAACCATTTTAATCAAAAGCAAGAAAATACACAATATTCTTATATGTGCCTGGTATATTCTGTTAGTACACATACCAAGTCTTATTAAATCTGAGAACACCAGCTGGGTGCAGTGGCTCATGCCTATAATCTCAACATTTTGGAAGACCGAGATGGGAGAAACATGTGGAGCCAGAAATTTGAGACCAGCCTGGGCAACACAGTGAAACCCTGTCCTTTTAAATAATCAAAAAGTTAGTGAGGCAGAGTAATGCATATCTGTAGTGTTAGCTTCTTGAGAGATTGAGGTGAAAGGGTCACTTGAACCTGGGAGGTTATGGTTGCAGTGAGCCAAAATTATTCCACTGCACTACAGCCTGAGTGACAGAGTAAGATCCTGCCTCAAACAACGAGACATAAATTTAAGAAGACCAAAATCATACATGTTTTCTGACCAGAATTGAATAACACAAGAAATTAAGAGCAAAAGTAAAACTGGCAAACCCAAATATATTTGAAAATGAAACAAACTCTTTAACATATTCTTGGCTTAAGGGTAAAAAAATTTAATCCTAGGCCGGGCACAGTGGCTCACGCCTGTAATCCCAGCACTTTGGGAGGCCGAGCGGGTGGGTCACCTGAGGTCGGGAGTTCGAGACCAGCCTGACCAACATGGAGAAACCCCGTCTCTACTACAAATACAAAATTAGCTGGGCCTGGTGGCACATGCCTATAATCCCAGCTACTAGGGAGGCTGAGGCAGGAGAATTGCTTGAACCTGGGAGGCGGAGGTTGTGGTGAGCCGAGATCGTGCCATTGCACTCCAGCCTGGGCAACAAGAGTGAAACTCTGCCTCAAAAAAAAAAAAAAAAAAAAAATTAATCTTTCGAAGATGTCAATACAACCTAGAGTGGTGAACAGATTTATTATAATCTCTATAAAAATCTGAAGAGCACAATTTTTTACAAACATATTGTTTAAAATTTTTTAATTTAATGATAAACTATAGCCAAACACCCATTAAAAAACAAGGAGGCACTATATTTCCTGATTTCAAAACATATTAAAAGCTAAATAACACAAACAATGTGGTACTGACACACAGATAAACAGGCGAAAGAATATAATAGAGAGCCCAGAAATCAACCTTTCTGTATATAATCAAATGATTTTCCACAAAGTTGCCATGAGCACACAATAGAGAGAAGATAATCTCTTCAAAACATAATGTTGAAAACTAGATATCAACACTGATAAAATAAAATTAGATCATTTCCTTGAACCATATATGAAAAGTATTTTAAATAAAATACTTACATATTAAAAAACTAACAAATCTCTTAGAAAAAAACATAGGGAGAAGACATGACATAGGTCTTGGCACGATTTTCTTAGATACAACATTAAATGGATGAGCAACAAAGAAAAAAAGAAAACTTTAACTACACTATACTCCAAAACTTCTGCATGTCAATGAAAACATTCAGTAGAGTGACAATGCCTTTCAGAAAGTGGGTGAAAATATTTGCAAATCACATATGATAGGAGTTAATATTAAAAATATATAACTCTTTGAACAATGAAGTTGAATAACTTGATTTAGAAATAAATAATTGAACTAAATTTTTATCAAAAAAGTTACACAAATGGGAAAACCTTTTGAAAAAACATGCAGAATTACCATTTGTAAAGAAATGAATAAAAATTACATTGAAAAACAAAATCACCTTATACTTAATAGAATGGCAACTATCAAATTTTTAGAAATACCAAATCTGTAGATGATGCAATAAAAATGACAGTCATGTTGATTGTGGGTGGAAAACAAGGATGCAGCCATTATTTTAAAATGTATAAATGTTCCTCAAGTAATTAAAATAAAAGTATCATCAAATACAGCAATCTCATTTATGAATTTATATCTAAAATATGCAACACAGGACCTGAAAGACATATTTGAACATCTATGTTTATTGTATCAGTACTCACAAAAGCTAAAAGGCTGAAGCAACTTAGATAGTCCTTGACTTATAAACACATCAAAAACCATGTTATACACACACACACACACACACACACACGTACACACACAATAGAATATTACTCAGCCTTAAGTAAATCTTGTCATATTTTCAGATAAATTATGAAAATATTATGTTACCTGAAATAAGACAGTAACTAAATGATGAATACTATATGATTCCACTTATATGAGATATCTTAATTAGTCACACTCATAGAAACAAAACATGGAAGGGTGTTTGTCAAGGGCTGGGGGGAGGGTAAAATGGGCAGTTGTTAATTAATGGGTATTGAGTTTTAGTTTCATAAAATGAAAAATTTATAGAACTCTTTTATATAATATGAATATACTAAACAATCCTGAAATGTACAGCTTCTTTTTTTGAGACAGGGTCTCACTCTGTCACCCAAGCTTGAGTGCAGTGGTAAAATTACGGCACACTGTAGCCTCAAGCTCCCAGGCTCGAGTAATCCTCCACCACCAATCTCCAAAAGAGCTGAGAGTACAGGTGCACACCACCATGCCTGGCTATTTTTATAATTTTTTTTGTAGAGAGAGAATCTCCATATGTTTTCTAGGCTGCTCTCAAACTTTTGGGCTCAAGCGATTCTTCTGTCTTCCCCTCCTAAAATCCTGGGATGACAAATGTGAGCCACCACCATGCCTGGCCCTGAAATGTACACTTCAATAGATTTAAGATGGTAAATTTTATGTTTTAACAACAATGTTTTTCAAAGAAAAACCAAAAAAAAATACAGAATTATAATTGTTTTCAAAAATTACCTTCAAATCACAAAAGTGTCCCTCTCACACAAAGGAAATATATATTCATTGTTAAACACATGGTGAAAATAAGACTGTTTCCTTGACTATTCACTTAGACAAGAAAAAACAACCATTCAGCTAAGAGAGAATGTATAGAAGATAAACCATAACAAAAATTAGGGTTATATTTATAGATGCACACACATGTATATAATCTGATTGTGATAGACCTATGGCCAATTTATAATTAAGCCCATTGACTTAGAGTGTACAAATAGAATTGCAAATTGTCTACTATTATAGTACATAAGTAAAATCAAAACCCACAATAAACTGATGTTAATAAACCAACACTATAAAACACCAATATAGACTGGAAAACAATAATAAGAGAAATGTTTATTCATAAATTCTGGTTTGCGATGTTGATGTAATATTAAGAAAGGATTTGTCTAGATAACGACAATATTTGACTAACTGTGTACTCATGGAAGGCAGGTATTTTAAATCATTGACATACACTATAGGGCTGTAAAATTTCAGAGAAATTGCAGTATAGTCATAAATAAAAGATTCTCATGAGAAACTTTAAACATTTTTTAAAAACTAGAAATAAGTTTTATGTTTTAAATATATGCTATTCTTACACAAAATAAAACTGCTGTAATCCAACTTTAGAAGCAAAAAATAGCCTTACATTGCTAAATGTAAGCAGAATATGGTTAGAGCCTATGATATGTAAAACAAATATACGGGAAAAAATTATGTGATTATTTAGATACAGGCTGAAAAAGTGGGTACAAATCCTATAATTCTTTTTTGCCTACAGCTAACTTAAATTTATAAGTAACTGTTTTAGTAAATACGGAGTGTCTACTAATTATCTAATTTACTTCAGGCATAACATGTAAATTCTAGAATATTGTTCTAAATCTCTGAATCTAAAATTACAAATTTGTAATAGAAAATAAAGAATAAAAATATATAAAGAGAGTGAAATAAGTAAGATGGAAGAAGAAAAGGTACCCTATTTTCTTACTCCCTGCACAGCAAGACAATTTGTCAGCCATCTCTGACAAAAATACCTTCATGAGAGAGCCAGGCCTCATGGCTCCAACCTATAATGACAGCTACATGGTGCATTCAGGTTAGAAAATTGCCTCAGGTCAGGATTTCAAGACCAACCTGGATTATGTAGCAAGACTCCGTCTCAAAAATAAGTGCCTTTAAGAGAGCTTTGAGATCCAGAGAGGGGGTTGTGAAGATCTGATAAAGCCCAAGATTGAAAAGTCTTCTTTTCAGAAGGCAGGCCCTCATTTAGGTGGCAAACTACAGGATCCTTGTTCTTAAGTACAGACTAGGAAGTGGCCTATCTAGCTTGGCACAACAGAAAATTCTGAACTTACTGTGTAACCATCTCAAACTCGTTCCAGCCACAATCTGAGAGACGTCCTGCCCTTCCAGAGGCCTGGAGGAAGACATTCATCTATAGCCATGCAGGCAGGCCTGCAGACCTTGGCCTTTCCCAAGGTCCCTGAAGCAGTTCAATGACTCAGTTTCAGCTCCCTGAGCCACAGTTAATGGACAGTTCTGCCTACCTAAGAACCCACACAGTGACCTGGAAAAATTCTTTCTGGTACTCAGTGAAAGCTGTACTCATCCACATTTTGACATAAGGCCCACCATATGCAGACTTGACTGCAGAAACCTGCACTAGTGTCTGCCCTACAGAGCAAAGTACCAAGAGAAATTCAATCTATCCAACATATAAAATGTGAATTACAACTACCAAATCCTCTTGTGACAAGCCAACTAAAGGTGGACCCTAGTGCGCACCCAGCAGCCTGGTGACCAAGCTATAACCCCTCTCCACTACAAACCCAAAGGGCATCCCATCACCCTGGGGGCCCAACAGAAGATGATCTTTACCTACTGAAAGCAGTTTAAAAAACTTGAAGAGGTATTTCTTCCTTCAAATTTACATACACCAGTGCAAAACTATATTGTGCCTATTGTCAATGCTTCTCTTTTAATATAGCATTAAAAGTATGTGGCAGAAGAATTAGTCGAAAAATAAAAAAGAGTCACTAAAATGGCAAACAAGTAAAAAGTTGCTGGTTGTAGATCATATGATCTTATATATATAAAACCATAAACAGTACATTAAACCCTGTCTAAACTACTAAATACAATCAGCAAATTAGGAAAATATAAAATTAACATACAAGTTAGGGTTCCATACACTTAAGACAAGCTCTCTGATAAAATACAGGAAGAAAACAATCTTATTTACAACAGCATTAAAATGATAAATTTCGAGAACAAATTTAACAAAGGAGGTAAAAAATCTTTACAATGATATATCGGTAATAGAAATTAGAAAAGGCATAAATACATTTTAAAATATTTCATGTCTATGGCCGGGTGCGGTGGCTCACATCTGTAATCCCAGCACTTTGGGAGGCCGAGACAGGCAGATCACAAGGTCAGAAGATTGCGACCATCCTGGCTAACAGGTGAAACCCTGTCTCTACTAAAAATACAAAAAAATTAGCAAGGCATGGTAGCAGGTGCCTATAGTCCCAGCTACTCCGGAGGCTGAGGCAGAAGAATGGCGTGAACCCAGGAGGTGGAGCTTGCAGTGAGCCGAGATCGCACCACTGCACTCCAGCCTGGGCAACAGAGTGAGACTCCGTCTCAAAAAAAAAAAAAAAAAAATTCATGTCTATGCATTTAAAGAATAAATACTGTTAAAGTACCATGTTACCCAAAGTGATCTATAGATTCAATAAACTCTCTAACAAAATTTCAGTGGCAAATTTTTAAGTAATGGAAAATACAATTTTAGAATTTCCATGAAACTACAATAAACTTTGAATAGTCAAAGCAATCTTAAAAATATAGAACAAAGCAGAGGGGCATCATACTTTTTAACTTCAAACTATATTTGAAGACTATAGTAATATAAACAAGATAAAATGTGCAAAAAAATGAACAAAAAAAACAATAGAACAGAAACTACTACTCACATTTCACACATGATGCAAAAAGAAAACTTAAAAAATTGTTTAACACAGAGTTTCTTAAAATTATGCAGATTTGTGTGTTCCCAAAAAGCATGTAAAAGTAGTTAGACTGTACAGTTTTTTATATGCCATGAAGAGGATGGTGGCTCTCACTGAAAACTTGAAAGAAGATCACCAGAAAGAAAGTAGAATCCTTAGAAAATTTAAAAGCATAAAACAGAAGATGTCCAAATGTGAGAGAAAAACAAAACAAAACAAACAAACAAAAAAAACCCTCAGGCTTCCCAGAAACTATTTCCTATAAAACATAGCTTTCCAACTCACATTTTAACAATTGGCCTTCTCCTTAATTTTTAGATCTCTCATCTGTGTCATCCGTTGTATTCACCTTCACTCTCACCTACCAGGGGGCTCATCCACCATCTCATGTCTCTTCATATTCCAGGGCTCTTTTTCTTGCTCCAGACAGGTGATCAGGTCTGGCTTAGAGACAGTAATACCTGTTTCATTACAAATAAATAATGTAAATTTTGCTCATATTCTCCAATTACCAACCTAGTTATGTGTTCTGTAAAGAGGGTGTAATAAAATATTTTCATAAAGTAATCATAAAATACTGATTTCTAACAGAGAATTTTAAATATTTTAAATTTGTAGGTTATTAATTTCACTACCCAGTAATACTGAGTTAAAACTTGGTGTTGGCAATTAGATTTTAAGGTATGGGCAACAATATTTTATGTCACTAAATTAATGAAATTACTGCTAATCTAGAGTAAAGAACACAGATCAGCTCAGGAATGTGGAAAGTTCAGGTCAAGATGAAACACCCTGAAGAAGTTATTTTATACATGGACAAATCCCCAAGATTCTCTTAAAAACACGGATCTGAAACTCATTTATGCAAAGCATAAATTACCAAAACATACTCTACAAAAAAGAGAAATGAAACCATTAGGGTATGTTTGGAATTGTGTGTTGAAGTTATCCTCACCCAGGAAGACCAGATTCCTGTAGTTCTCTAACATCATCTTCCTATAGAAATTCCACTATGCAGTGTCCAAGAATTGCCACTCCATCAGAGAGAATTCTATGGCCACATCTGTAAATGTCAACAGTCCCTGAAAAACACAAACACACACACATAGACACATAGACACACACACACACACACACACACACCAGGTAGCCAGCAGAATTTATAACTTGACTAAAGGCAAAATGAGAGAGTAAAAAGAACTGGTTCTGACTTACAGGAGTGACTGAAATTATCCAATAAAATATTTATTTACACAGAAATATTTCCTAATGTATTCTCTAATCCTGAGAAAAGAGAATGGCATAAGATCCACACCACCAGTGTATCTATAATACTTTTCTGGATGATAAAGTATAAAATTAAGGGCATCAACACAAATGTGCACACTTTTCAGTGCTCTGTTTGCATCATACAGAATCAGTTATGTATACTTTTCAGGTGGAAAAGATATGTTGAGTTGGAAGTTACCTCTATAATTTGTCATTTTTAGTAGCGATTTTAAATAGTCTGTCTTTAACACCCTAATAGCAAGTATCTCCTAATATAGTTTTTAGAAGTTTTTGTGTAATAAATGCCATCTTGTTTAAATCAGCATTTTCTAAACAGTGTTCTGCATAGAGCTAATGGAGAACACAGATGGAATCTCAACATTAGATGTTCTTCATGTTTACTAAGGACTCCAGCTTTTCCCAATAGAAATCTTGAGTATCCACACCTTCCCATGTTCAGCACCACAAGGGGAACATTTTTAATACTGCAGACCATAAATTCCTGGTGAGAATTTTGCATGGCATACAAGAAGCCATGATGTAGAGAATGTAGAGAAAGCTGTGGTATATAGGAAAAAATATTTTTCAGAGACCTTGACTATCATAAAAAATTTAAAACATACCTAAAACAAACTTATTAGGGAGAAAAAACAAGTAGAGAGATTAAGGTTTGCAAGTACTGAATGCATGGCATTCCAGGAGGCAGAGGGGACATAGCTCTTTATACGAGACATGTTTAGCTGAAAAAAAAGTCATTTTTTTCCTTTCTCCTCCTTCTCTGGAAATTCACTTAAGATGAGATTCTCTGGACAAATTACATCTGGATCTGGAGAATATGCCTTAAAAGTGTCAGCACTACATGTTTACCTGCTACCACCATACCCGCAGGCAGAAGGACCAAGAGCTGCAAAAAATGTCCACCCATTTCTGTTTTTTATATTAAAAAAAAAGACTCAGGAATGATGAGCTGTTCCATGGAAAAAAAGTAAAAGCTTCTTCTTTCCTGTCCTCAGGTGACCTCCCTTTTAACAGACTCCATCAATTTCTGCTACAGTAATGAAAATATGAGCCACACTTTCCTGTCACTACCAAACCCAAACAGAACAGGCCCTGTGACCACCTTTTAGTTCAAAGGTGGAACTTAACTCTCATAAATGTATCTTGAACCTCTCATACTTGATTCTGGCCTCACCTAAGAGTCACATGAGGCAGTTCATTTAAGCAACATGAATGCTTCTACTCAGAATTATAAATAGAACCTGTAGTTAAAAAAAAAAAAAAAGAAGAAGAAGAAAAAAAGCATGAGTAAAGAAATTTCAGCAAATTAGCCATGTCATCCTAACTAGAAACATGGGCTGATAACCATTTAGCCAAGCATTGCCCCTTAAGCTTTAATAAGCTTAAAAATCAATTGGTAATTTTGGCCCCACTCTGTGCGATATAATCCTGCAGGTTTGGAAAGCGTCCCTGAGTATTTTACACAAGTTCCCATTTAATGCCAGTGTTGCTTCCCCTGGGCTCATCATTAGCAGTAGTTAGAGAAAGCAGGCACAGCAAAGAGTCCCTTACACTCAGCACCCTTGTCACAACACACATACTTCTAGGACAAATGAAGACAACCAATTTCCTTATTCTTTGCTGGTTCCTTAAATTTTACAGAACAAACAGAAGGCAGCAATGTTTGAATAAGTTTACATTTGGAAACCAACATGTGCACATGCAATGTTTATTAAGGAGGTACTATGGGCTCAAGAGTATGTTACAGAGCACTGTGTTGGGTAACGTACTGTGTGATTTAATCCTCATAACACCCTGGGAGCTGGTACTGTCTTTAATAATTCCCAGATTTTAGACAGGGGGCCTAGCATTTTTATGTCTCCTTCTGATTATCTGTCATTGATATTTTTTAAAAAGTATAGAATAAAACCTAAATAAAGACAGGTAAAAGGGATATAGAAATAGTTTATATAGTTTAGCAGAATTTGTATTGTGTTTATATTTACTTTTTGTGACTTGTGGAACAACTACTGGATCTGCAGAAATAGAGAACAAGTTGTACTTGGACTGTCTCTGCTAGCACTGTTTAAAAAAAAAAATAATAAGCCAGGCACGGTGGCTTACACCTGTAATCCCTGCACTTTGGGAGGTTGAGGCTGGTGGATCTCATTTTAGCAAGAGAAGAAAAGGGTAAGAGGAGATTCTCACATCTACATGTCTACTCAGTGCACACGTTCCTCTGATTGGGTATCTGCGCTCCACGGTCTGCGAATCAGTTTCAGGACTGAAGATACAAGAGTCATTGAAAGAGGTAAAACGGTTGATCGCTCCCCTGTCACGTTTGTAGAAATCTGGTCTAGTCTCTCTAGAAGTGACTATAGAAAACTACAGGTACCTAACAGGCAGAGACCCAATTTTGTCTGCATATTTAAGGGAAAGCAGGCACTTTGCAGCGAATTTGTGAGTTGACTGGAAGGCTGAGGGGGAAAAGTCCCCTCTACAGTAAATTCTGGTTGGCACCTTATATGTTTTTATCATGTCTGATAATTCTAGACAGTGTTTGGAAAATATAATTAAGAGAAAAATTTTCTCCATCCCCAGAGAAACACCACAATGACAAAACAGTAAGAATTGTGTTTTTTTAAGCTAAGTTCAAATGTAATTTTTGATAATACAAAAAAGTAGTCCTTGAAAAATCTGAACACATAACAGAAAAAAGCACAATAGCTTAAGTATTAAACATCTGTATGAAATAACTGTTGCAAAGGTTGACAAAAATGCACACTTAGAACATGCGGTTATTTAAAAACAAACAAACAAACCACCACACGATTCTGTAGAACCAATGTTATGTCACCACCAGGGGAGCACCAAGCCAGGCACCACTGGAAAGACAACCTACTTGGAAAGTCTCTAAAGTAAATGCTAATCTGGTCGAAAAATCGGTGTCTTTGGTAAAAATTCTATGAGGATAACATATTCCATCATCTTATTCATTTCACATTTCCTTTTGCTCAGTCTCCAATGCAGGCACAGCTTGTGGTATAACCTATTGTTTTCCCGGTCTAATAACTTCTCAATCGATCTTCGTGTCCTTTTACTGAGGCAAATAACTGGCCACATACTACAACCTAACGTGCAGCAGCAACAAAGGCAGCCACAAAGTAGCCAACGTACATTAACGGGAAGGTTCTTCTTAAGACAACTGTTAACTCTGTTGATGCTGGCTTTAAATTCTTCAGGAGCTACTTTTACAGTTAACGAAGAAGGGAATTCTGATTCAAATTTGTTGCTCAGTCCAAATACGGTGACGTGACTGGAGCCGCGGACGACCACCGGGTCCCGCGAGTACTTGAGCAGCTGCTCCTCCAGGGCCCACTCCTCGTCCTCCCCTTCCTCATAGATTTCGTCGAAATCCGCCATCCTGAGCCTCCCAGCGCCCCTGCCCAAAGGGGCCTGACTCCCGGGGTTGGCACTGGGGTACCCTCGGGCGAGGAAGCGGAGGCTGAGGGGAGTCGCCGCTGCCGACGGTTCCGAGTCCCGCGGAGTTCGCTGTCCGCTGTCTCCCCTCCGGCTACAGAGATGGGGTGGGGACCGTCGCTGCCACTATCATCAGCAATAACAACAACACAATGTCAACATCCGCCCAGAGGCCGACACCTCCACAAGCACAGAGGCCGCTGCCTCCGCAGCAGCAGTACCAACTCAGGCAACCACAGCAACAGCCTGAGCCACCCGCAGCGGGAGCAGCCGGCTACGGTATCGCGAGACTTCCCGGGCCTACGGGTGGGCGGGAGCCTGCGCGGGCGCGTGGGCGCGCGGACTCAAGAATTGTGTTTTATTACCCAATTAATTGAGAATGCGTCATGCATCACAGTCTATCTGTTTAACAGCTTGCAAAGAAAGAAAGATGGTCACCATAATTAGTCCACGAGTGGAAGAATATACGGCACCATGTCATACATAGTTCATCCTGAATTCACCTGGTAACTGGAGAGGCCATTCATGTATGCTAATTGGTTATATTCAGTGATAAAATACACTTTTCACATCTTCATGTTGTAAGGTAGTTTTGCAACTTGAAGCCAGGTGCTTGCCGAAAGCAGGCTCACTCTGCTACACAAATGGTTGATTAGGGTGCTGTCTTTTTGGCTATTTACATTTTAAAGCAATGGCTCTCTACTCCCTGAGCACTGGGTTATAGCAATCCTGCTTGCCTTCTCCTCCTGATGGCTAGTGCCCTTTCTTGAACCCTACCATCTGCTACTGAGGTACAGCCCACAGTACAGGGCTCACAGCTGGAAACTCACGTCTTACATGAACCCCAGTTGCCACAGCAGCACTTGAGTGTCACATCGGAGAATGAAGCCTGAGCAGCAGGAGGAGAGCCTGCAGACCTCCTGGTTAGAACTGCACCTTCACAATAATGGAAATGAAAACAGTGTTTCAGCCTCAGTTTCTGTTTATATTGGTGACATGAAAAAAATACTGCTGGATTTCCAGCATGAGTCACATAGCGATAGGTCTAAGAGTTCTCCCTGTGACAGCCCACCTCATTTGCAGACACCATGGGATACTAATAGGACCCCTGAAACAGCCACGCAAAGCACTGGAGAGAAAAACAGCTAGCTCTCAGTCTGAGAAAGATTATATTGAGAAAAGAAAGCTAAAGGCGTCTTAAGAACACTTCGATTAGATATACACTTGATCCAATCAGCCAGAAAATATTCTCCTTAAAGGAATTTCTCTCTAAAACCCCAAAGCACTGCCGGGGATGGTGGTTTATGCCTGTAATCCCAGCACTTTGGGAGGCTGAGGCAGGCAGATCACTTGTGGCCAGGAGTTCAAGACCAATCTGGCTAACATGATGAAAGCCCATCTCTACTACAAATCCAAAATCAGATGGACTTGGTGGCATGTGCCTGTGATCCCAGCCACTCGGATTCCTTTTCAGTTGAGATTCTCTGGACAAATTACACCTGTATCTTGAGAATATGCCTTTAAAGGTGTCAGCACCACCTGTTTACCTGCTACTGCCACACCCACAGGCAGAAGTACCAAGACCCACTGAAAAAGTCCACCCACTTCTGTCCTTCATAACATGAAAAAATCAGGAACAATTAATTGCTCCATGATGATAGAAATATATGTTTCTCCTTTCCTGTCTTTGGTGCCCTTCCCTGCCACAGATACCAACAATCTCTGCTACAGTAATAAAAATATGGGCCACACTGCCCAGTCCACACCAAACCCAAACAGAACAGGCCCTATGATCACCCTGTAGAAAACAGCTGAAACTGAACTCTCTTGAGTGTATCTTCAACCCCTCATACTTGATTTTGGTCTCACCTTAGAGTCACATGAGGCACTTAATTAAAACAACATGGATGTGTCCAACAATAAAAAGAACCCGTGGAAAGCTTGAGCAAAGATATTTCTGTGAATTGGCAACGTAATTTGAGTATCCACACCTAAGTAATCCACATTATTTACAATGGCAAAAACTGTAGTAACTTTTGCACCAAATGAATAGAACCCTGGGTTTATAACCACTTAGCTAAGCATTGCCTCTCAAGCTTTGATGAGCTTATAAACCACTCAGTAATTTTAGTCCCTCTCTATGTAATGTGATTCTGCAGGTTTTCAAAGAGTACATGAATGTGTGTTTTAAGTAAGTCCCCTGTCAATGCTGATTATGCTCCCCCTAGGCTCATTACTAGCATTAGTTAGAGAAGCAGGCACAGCACAGAGTCCCTTACACTTGGCATTCTTGTCACAACACAAATACTTCTGGCACAAATGAAGACAACTAATCTCCATCCTGAAGTATCACATTCTTTGCTGGCTCTTTAAAGTTTACAGAGGCAACAAAAGGTAGTGGTGCCTGAATAAGCCTGCATTTGGAAAACAACATGTACACATGGACTAATGCAATGTTTACTAAGCAGGTACTATGTGCTCAAGAGTATGTTGCAGAACACTGCGCTAGAAATAACACATTATGTGATTTAATCCTCGTAACACACTGGGAGTTGGTACTAAGTGTTTAATAATTCCCAGCATTAGGTGAAGGGCCCAGCATGTGTATTTCACCTTCTGTTTCTGTTCTTGGTTTTTTTTTTTTTTTTTAAATGTATAGAATAAAAGCTAAATGTAGACAGATGACTGGAATACAGAAAAGCTGAATGCAGTTTAGAAAAATTTGTATTGTGTTTATATTTACTTTTTTGTGACTTGTGGAGCAACTACTAAATCTGCAGGAATAGAAAACAAGTTGCTAAATGGAATGTCTCTGTAAGCACTGATTTAATAGAAAATTTAAAAATGAAGACCTTAAAATATTACTTTATTTTTCCCATTTATCTCCTTTGGGGTGCAGAAAATTGTGAGCACCAGTTTTAGAAAGGCAGCAGGATTCACCAACCAAAACTCTCATCTCTTCTGTGAGGCAAGACTCCAGAGTTGGGCCAGATCTAAATAGGACCCCCAAATAGAGTGAATCTGAACAGAACTGGGGCAGGGAGTGGACCTTATGTAGAATTCTGTTCTCTGTGCCACTGGGGTATTTCCAGTTCTGTTTTCCTAAGCTTGCCTGAGAGAAAGTTATATCTCAGAGTTTGTATAATTTTTTTTAGCCACTGCCCTAATAAGCAATTTAAATAAGTGTTTTAAGGCTTTCTAGGGTAATTATTAGAATATATATATATATTATTAGCAGGAAATAGAAATGCATGTAATAATAACAACTCTTCTGTTCATAAATATCCCCTTAGCTGATGACATACGAAGTCACTACAATATGAAGAAAGTGGCCCAAATAAAGCCCAAGGTTTTTTGCACACATCTGTTCATTGTATCAACCACATGATGCTTAATTCAACACTTTATTCAGGTGCTAGCCTAGACTAAAAGTTCCTGGATGGTAGGAACCATGACTACTTCATCTGTTTTTCTAATGGTCATATAAAATAAAAGCAATTAGTTTATATGTTTGAGTCTTCAGATATCCTAGTTGTTTGTCACCCAAGTACCAGAAAACTGGAGAAACTCTCATCTGGGTACCCACCAAAGTCATCTCCTGCATAAAGGGAGGAGCAAATACAGGATGACTCAATTTTTTACACTGAGACAGAAGCAGAATTAACCACTTTTGTTACCCTGGCACAATTCTGCTCTGGACATCCTCAAATGCCTCAAAGATGCCCAGCTGATTGTGAGAGTTCCCAGTGACCCTGGGCTGATGGTCCAGTGATAAGCCAGGCAGGAGAGACTCAAGCTAATTCTTTTTTTTTTTTTTCCTTTGTGATGGAGACTTGCTCTGTCTCCCAGGCTAGAGTGCAGTGACACAATCTCAACTTACTGCAACCTCTGACTCCCAGGTTCAAGAGATTCTCCTGCCTCAGCCTCCTGAGTGGCTGGGATTACAGACACCCGCCACAACGCCCAGTTAACTTTTGTATTTTAATTACAGACAGGGTTTCACCATATTGGCCAGGCTGATCTTGTACTCTTAAGGTGATCCAACCACCTCGGTCTCTCAAAGTGCTGGGATTATAGGCATGAGCCACTGTGCCCGGCCATTGCCAAACTTTAAAAAGAAAAAAGAAGAGTTCAAGACCATTTATAGCTGGGACTACAGGTGCATACCACCACGCCCATCTAAGTTCTGTATTTTCAATATAGACGGGAGTTTCGCCATGTTGTCCAGGCTGGCCTTGAACTCCTGACCTCATGATCCACGCACCTCGGCCTCCCAGAGTGCTGGGATTGTGGGCGTGAGCAACCACACCCGCCAGGCCAACATATTTTTTCCTCTCTCAGTGGATCTGATTGTCATCAATCTACAATTACAAAAGCAATCCAGTCAATTTAGTTAGCTTTACACAATACTATTGTATCTGTAATTCCTTATTTAACAGTTTTACAACTTTTCTAGTGAAATAAGTATCTTTATCATTGGAGGCTTTTCAGAAATTTTCCATGAGAAAAATATATTTCCTTATATCCTTTTAGCTACTGTTATAACATCAGCTTTCTTGCATAAGAAAGCTTTTATATTACCAGAAAATATGCATTAAAATGATAATTGAATAAAATTCTTGTATCCATGATTAAATGGCCCATCAGGTAGCAGAAATGTACATGAAGTTTTGATTGTCTTCTCAGGATTAAATGTTTGATGAGAAAACATTGGTATTAACCTATTTTAGTAATTTATTATAGAATAATCACCACACACACTTAATTTATATTCAATTTAGATTATTTTCTCTCTTCTGTGATGAGTAATGGAATGCAGAGCTGTTAATAATGGAAGCTTTAAGAACTCAGGAATGAACAAGTGGCTGTTGGCTGTCTAGGTTCTTAATGAGTCCACACTTAACATTAAATTTATGTGCTCTTAAATACCAGGTTTGTTTCTCCAATTTAGGAGCATAGCACTGAAAACTGAGGTATTATCATAGGTAGTTTGACTCAGACCACAGTTTACTGAAATGGTATATCTAAAAAATTTAGTCTGGCTGTTTTAGCATAATATCTTAAAATACTCTGTCACATTAGATTACACAGAGTATTTTCCTAATATTCAAATAATTTTGATTTGCCTAGGTTAGCAGTTTTATAAGAGTTAGTCTCTTTATTAGAATTCCCACAATCCTTATGCAGAATAGACAATATGATCGTAAAATGGCCAGAAACCTGTATTCAATTTGTCTGGGCCCTTTCCAACGTTTCATGAACCTCCTTAGAGACATAATACTCTAGGATTTTTCAAACTTTTGAGATTCTTAGAAACTACATCAGAATTAAACCATTAACTGTGGAAATAAAATGGTTATAAAGAAACAAATAAAAATTGATTATATCTGTGGCCTATAATAATTTATCAAAATCACCATAATTATGACTACTAGAATATACTCAGATATATAAAATTTTTGAAATTTCCTAACTTTGATATAAATATTAATCACATATTTATTAAAATATAAGTTGAAGGTCAAACACCATTTTTATTTAATTCTTGTGTTTTTTTTTTTTTTTTTAAGGAACTCTAGCTCTGTCACCCAGGCTGGAGTGCAGTGGGACAATCTCAGCTCACTGCAACCTGCAGCTACTGAGTTCAAGCGATTCTCCTGCCTCAGCCTCCCGAGCATCTGGGATTATGGGAGCGGGCCACCATGCCCAACTAATTTTGGTATTTTTAGTAGAGACAGGGTTTCACCATGTTCACCAGGCTGGTCTCAAACTCCTGACCTCCAGTGATCCACCTGCCTCAGACTCCCAAAGTGCTAGGATTACAGGCGTGAGTCACCGCACCTGATCCAAAAATTGTTTTTAATTTGACAATGCTTCCCATGTAATTAAACATATCAAGTAATTCTGTTTACCATTCTTTTAGATGCTGCATTGGTGCTCTGTAGCATCCAAAAGTTAAGGGTCAAAAAGAAGACAATTTTTAAGCTGAAATTTGATTTCGGGAAGCTTGGCAATTATGTCAAAAGCTCAAAATAGAGCCGAGCGCAGTGGCTCACGCCTGTAATCCCAGCACTTTGGGAGGCTGAGGCGGGGGTTCACGAAGTCAGGAGATCGAGACTATCCTGGGCAACGTGGTGAAACCCCATCTCTACTAAAAATACAAAAAGTAGCTGGGCACGGTGGCGTGTGCCTGTAATCCCAGCTACTCAGAAGGCTGAGGCAGGGGAATCAATTGAACCAGGGAGTCGGAGGTTGCAGTGAGCCAAGATCGCGCCATTGCACTCTAGCCTGGGTGACACAGCGAGACTTTGTCTTTTTTTAAAAAAAAAAAAAAAGAGAAAGAGAGAAAAAAGCTCAAAATAGGCTGGGCCTGGTGGTTCATGCCTGTAATCCCAGCACTTTGGGAGGCCAGGTGATCTGCCTGCCTCGGCCTCCCAAAGTGCTGGGATTACAGGTGTAAACTACCATGCCGGTCCTGTCTTTTGATTTTTAAAATGCCAGAGCTGCTTTTCAAGATCCCAAAGTCAGAAGCTGCCATGGGGCAAATCTCTGCAGCACACATGGAAATCACACACAGTGAATGCATCCCCCACCCTGAACCAATTGTTTTTATCCCAGCCTGCATGAAAAAATCACCCAGGGGGCTTTTTAAAACCCTCAAACATGCTGGATGCCGTGGCTCATGCCTGTAAACCCGGCACTCAGTAGGCCAAGGCCGGCAGATCACGTGAGGTCAGGAGTTTAAGACCAGCCTGACCAACATGGTGAAACCTCATCTCTACTAAAAATACAAAAATTATCCTTGCATCGTGGTGGGCATCTATAATCCCAGCTACTTAGGAGGCTGAGGTGGGAGAATCGCTTGAACCTGGGAGGCAGAGGTTGCAGTGAGCCGAGATCTCGCCACTGCACTCCATCCTAGGTGACAGAGAGAAACTCTATCTCAAAAAAAAAAAAAAAAAAAAAAAAAAAAGATGGAAAATCTGTTATTTTATTTAATTACAATAAAAGGTTAAAAAGTGGTCATTCTCTGTGATTTTGAAAGCAGCATTATCTAAACAGATGTATATTTGCATCTATGTTTACCTTCGCATACCTTTATGACATCTGTCTACTCATTCTTTATCCATTCATAGAATGTATTTTAAAAGGATGCGTTTAAAATAAGTAGAGTGTCTGACAAAAGAAGCATTTGAAATGTATTATAAAAGTTAGTTGATCACATAGTGTCCAGATACTTACATGTTCACTCAGAACATATAAAGTAAGGTTATTATATCGTCTTACAGATACCTAAAAAATATTTTAAAAATATGTTGCTAAGGTTATCAGCTGAAAATAAGTGAGAATACATTTATTTGCACAGATAATAAAAATGCTTTTCAAACTGGATACAAAATATAAAATGTATCACAGAAAAAGTCAGATAAAATACATTATTTAAAAGATACACAACTCTGTGCTACAAAAGTTATGCCACATAGAGGAAGTGTTACTAATGGAGGGTGTCCAGGTTCTTGGCAACTTGAACAAAGAATTAGATTAAGTAAAATATACTAGTATAAACAAAATTTGGAGCATAATTCTCTCCACCTGATTTCTCCAAAATTTGAAAACTAGTTGTGAGTATTCCCTTTTTTTTTTTTTTTTTTTTTTTTTAGGTGTGGCCTCGCTCTGTCACTAGGCTGGAGTGCAGTGGTGCAATCTTGGCTCGCTTGGCTTACTGCAACCTCCGACTCTCTGGTTCAAGTGATTCTCCTGCCTCAGCCTCCTGAGTAGCTGGGGATTGCAGACACATGCCACCATGCCCAGCTAATTTTTGTATTTTTAGTAGAGACAGAGTTTCACCATGTTGGCCAGGATGGTCTTGATCTCCTGACCTTGTGATCCACAGACTTGGCCTCCCAAAGTGCTGGGATTACAGGCATGAGCCACCGTGCCTGGTCATGAATATTGTTAACTTATAACAATATAGTTATTTGCATAAGTGCAATAAAAATCTGTTTTCTTCCTGGGTGCAGTGGCTCACAACTGTAATCCCAACACTTTGAAAGGCTGAGGTGGGTGAATTGCTTGAGCCCAGGAGTTCAAGACCAGTCTGGGCAACATTATGAGACACCCCCCGCCTCCATCTACCAAAAAATATATAAAAATTTGCCAGGCATGATGGCACTCACCTGTAGTCCCAGCTACTTGGGAGGCTGAGGTGGGAGGATCACCTGAGTGCAAGAGCCAGAGATTGCAGTGAGCTGAGATTGCACCACTGCACTCCAGCCAGAGTGACAGAGCAAGACACTGTCTCAAAAAACAGAACACAATTGAAGACACTGGTTGTTTTACCAAGGTATTGCCTGGAATGGCATGCTTTCAGATATAGACCGCTTTAAGGTATCATAGTTGGCTCATAGAAATAATATAAGCTCTTTGAACAAGCTGGCCTTACACCTCTTCTACACAGTTCCTGTACAGGTTCCTTACCTGTGGTAAGTAAAGAATTCCACTTTCTGACAGGCCGAGGAGTCCAAGTTTTTATGACCTGGGGGTGTTTTGCTGAAAGATTTACCTTCATCATAGGTTTAAAGATTCATAAGCAAAAGAAATCACAATATTACACTCAAATGCAGTTCAGAGAAAAGTTTAATGATTAATGAAGTAAGAGTATAATGGTAAACTTAGCAAAGACTAAAGTAGGAGAAAAGGAAAATAGGTATGTATATACAACTTTACACAAAATTTGGGAGGGATACCTACATCCAGACTAAGCAGTGCTGGAAGTTCCAGAAACAGTCATCTGGAGTTCCAGAGTTAGAATATCCCTGGGGAGCGCATCTACTCTTGACAGGTGAGAATTCAAGAGAGCAGTAGGAGGCTCCATGCGTACATTCCTCGGGCAAGTAGCTGACATTGTCAGTAGATTCAAATGTGCAGCCTTCAAGGTTAGGCAATAAGGCATGAATCGGTTAGTGTGTGTCTCTCAGGATGTGCTGAAGCACAGAGATTGGTGCACATGCCAAAGTTTTGAGAGGTCTATAGCATACACCCTGTCTTATTGGAGTTTCGTATACTGAAAGAAGAATTCGAAGGGTTTCCAACTCAGCTGAACACGAAGGCCCTGCCCTTGAACACACATTCTGGTTTTCTCACTGAGTCCCTGCTTGCTCCTGCCCACCTGACCATCCTAGGCAGGTGACTGGTGTTTCTGCCCCATGTGTGCTTTGGCTGTGAGGGTCACTGGTGGGCCACCATTGAGAAGGCACTGAAACTGGCCTCATTATCTGGGGTGTCACACGAAGTTCTTGGTCTCACAGTCAATGCAATCAAGGGCAGACACTCCAACAGTGAGGTTAGAACAGAATTTTATAAGCGAAGGGAAGAAAGCTCTCTGGCACAGAGAGGACTCCCAGGAAAAAGAGTTGTCATTTTAAAGTGAGAAGCCCAAGGGATTTTAAAAAGCTGGTCAGGAGAGGAGCTTCATTTACATAAGGTGGGAAAATCCAGTCAGGACTAGGTGTGTCATTGTGTCCTTTGCATAAGGTGCAAACTTTGACAGTCCCCACTCCAGCGTTTTTTTTTTTTTTTTTTGAGACAGAGTTTTGCTCGTGTTGCCTGGGCTAGAGTGCA